>NC_091131.1:149880738-150132134 GCF_040183065.1 Periplaneta americana
TTTGTATGTTCTTGGAAAAACTGAATCCTCAAAGTATTATTTTTAGTAAGTTGTTCTTTTTATGTGTATATGATTGTTCAATTCTAAGTTTATACACATAGATTGCATTGTGCACATTATATACGCCTTTTTCTCAGAAGTTATATTTTTGACTTAATGTGTTTTGCTTCTAAACCGACGATATAAAGAAAACGAATCAGGAAGGTTGTTCTTTCACACATTGTTAATATGATTTTGTAACCCGGTTATGTCAGATTGCATTACTTTCTTACAATATCGGATTGGCACTGCTCCAACCCCACATAATATGAGATTTGCAATATCTGCAGTGAATTGCCCTCTTCCAAGACAATTACTTGATTAAATTACTTTAACGCATCAACCTATAGCCCTAATACATAGCCTAACACAGCGATCATCAGAACACTGCACTCTCGGGCTAGCGTCACTTACCCGCGGACAGACACTGCCCTAGCGTGCAATCGTCGCTGCTGGCGGGTATGCTATCTCTCTATTCCTTGTGCACGACGGAGCAGAGTTCCTTACACTCCATTCACTCTACCCATTTCAGCGAGTGCTGACGACCACTGGCCTAACAGAATTGGAAAGCCTATACTGTTTGTGCAGCAACATTTAATGGCATCCCTTTGATGAAGCGGTTGTTTGTAAATTTAACTGCATTATTTCTCGATATAAGTACTGAATTTTATGATCTTCGAAAATATTCTCGTATGTTCCACAGTTGTAGTTTGAGTGTTCTGGTTTGAAAACCTCTCGTTTTTTGATAATTTCAATATTAGTCTATTATTATTATTATTATTATTATTACTATTATTATTATTATTATTGTTATTATTATTACCTATACACTCTATTTTAATTGGCCAACGGGTGTTGACCAGCACATAAATATAAATAAATAAATACATAAATAAATAAATAAGTAAATAAGTAAATAAATAAGTAAATAAAACAGACGAACAAACGAACCAAGGAACCAACGAACGAGCGAGTGAGCAAGCATTGAGAATATTCCTCACTACAGAGGTTCTTCTCCTGCCAGAACAGTATGACATTACAGCCACACAAGCTTCACTCTTTTTTCCATTTATTAACTACCGCCATCGATCTCTATCTTTAGCTTCATCCTCTGTGATCTCAATATTCCTCATAGGTTGCTGCATATTCTGTTTCCAGTAAGTCTGTGATCGTTGTCTTCTTCTTCCCTCCAACTTCCATTCATACACTATCTTAGGAGTACATGTCTCATCCATTCTGCTTAAATGTCCATAACTATCACTTAAATCGTCCTCTTTCAATTCAACGATTTCAACTATGTCTATTTTTTTCGTATTCAGCGTATAGCGATTTCAACGATTTCTCTCTTTTTCGTATTCAACGTACAGCGATTTCAACGATTTCTCTTTACTTCGTTTTCGGCGTACAGTGAATTCAACGTTTTTTTTTCAGCGTACAGCGATTTCAATGATTTTTTCGTATTCAGCGTACAGATATTTCAACGATTTTCTTTCATATTCAGCGTATAGCCATTTCAACGATTTCTTTTTTCGTATTCAAAGTACAGCGATTAAAAAGGTTTCTCTTTTTTTTCGTATTCAGCGTACAGCTATTTCAACGATTTTCTTTCGTATTCAACGTACAGCGATTTCAACTACTTTTTTTCGTATTCGGCCTACAGCGATTTCAATGATTTCTCTTTTTTTCGTATTCAGCATACAGCGATTTCAACGACTTTTTTCATATTCAGCGTAAGACATTTCAACGATTTCTTTTTTCGTATTCAAAGTACAGCGATTAAAAAGGTTTCTCTTTTTTTCGTATTCAGCGTACAGCTATTTCAACGATTTTCTTTCGTATTCAACGTACAGCGATTTCAACTACTTTTTTTTCGCATTCGGCCTACAGCGATTTCAATGATTTCTCTTTTTTTCGTATTCAGCATACAGCGATTTCAACGACTTTTTTCATATTCAGCGTAAGACATTTCAACGATTTTTTTCGTATTCAGTGTATAGCGATTTCTCTTTTTTTCGTATTCAACCTACAGCTATTTCAACGATTTCCCTTTTTTCGTATTCTGCGTACCGCTAATTCAACTATTTTTTTTCGTATTCAGTGCACAGCGATTTCCCTTTTTTTCTTATTCAACGAATAGCTCCTTCAACGATTTCTCTTTTTTTCCTATTCAACGTACTCTATTTCAACCAATTTTTTCCTATTCAGCGTGCAGCGATTTCAATGAATTCGCCTTTTTTCGTATTCAGCGTACAGCGATTTCAATGGTATCTTTCTTCTCGTATTCAGCGTACAGCGATTTCTACGGTGCTTTTTTTGTTTTGGTATTCAGCGTACAGCTATTTCAACGATTTCTCTTTTTTTCGTATTCAGCCTACCGCTATGTCAACTATTTTTTTCCGTATTCATTGTACAGCGATTTCTCTTTTTTTCGTATTCAACGTACAGCTATTTCAACGATTTCTCATGTTTTTCGTATTTAGCGTACAGCAATTTCAACAATTTTTTTCCTATTCAGCGTGCAGCGATTTCAATGAATTCTCTTTTTTCGTATTCAGCGTACAACGATTTCAACGATTCCTCTTCCTTTCGTATTCAACGTACAGCTATCACAACCATAATTTTTGTATTCAGGGTACAGCAATTTCAAGGATTACTTTTTTCCGTATTCAACGTAAAGCGTGTTCAACTCTTTCTATTATTTTTCGTATTCAGCGTACAGAGATTTCAACGATTTTTTTTCGTATTCAGCGTACAACTATTTCAATTTTTTTTTCGTATTCATCATACAGCTATTTCTATGATTTTTTCTCCTATTCAGTGCACAGCGATTTCAACGATTTTTAGTATTCAGCGTACTGCGATTTCAACGATTTTTTTCGTATTCAGCGTACAGCGATTTCAACAATTTTTTTCGTATTTAGCAAACAGCAATTTCAACGATTGTCTTTCATATTCAGCGTAGAGCCATTTCAACGATTTCTCTTTTTTTCTTATTTAGCGTACAGCGATTTCAACGATTTCTCTATTTTTCATATTCAGCGTACAGAGATTTCATAAGATTTCATTTTTTTCGTATTCAGCGTTGAGCGATTTCAACGTTTTCTCTTTTTTCGCATTCAGGGTACAGCGATTTCAACTATTTGTATTTTTTTGTATTCAGTGTACAGCGATTTCAACGATTTCCCTTTTTTCGTATTAGCGTACAGCGATTTCAACGATTTCAACGATTTCTCTTTTTTCATGTTCACCGCATAGTGATTTCAACGATTTCTCTTTTTATGATCACCGCACAGCGATTTCAACGATTTCTCTTTTTTTCTTAATCAACGTACAGCGTTTTCAACGATTTCTCTTTTTTCATGTTCAACGGACAGTGATTTGAAAGAATTCTCTTTTTTCCGTATTCAGCGTACAGCGATTTCAACGATTTCTTTCGTATTCAGCGTACAGCGATTTCAACGATTTCTCTTTCTTCCGTATTCTGCGTACAGCGATTTCAACGATTTCTCTTTTTTCGTATTCAGCGTAGAGGGATTTCAACGGTTTCTCTTTTTGTTATTCAACGTATGGTGATTTCAACGATTTTTCTTTTTTTCTTATTCAGCATATAGCGATTGCTACGGTGTTTTTTTTTGTTGTTTTGGTATTCAGCCAACAGTTATTTCAACGATTTCTCTTTTTTTTGGATTCTGCGTACAGCTAATTCAACTATTTTTTTCGTATTCAGTGTATAGCGATTTCTCTTTTTTTCGTATTCAACGTACAGCCATTTCAACGATTTCCCTTCTTTTCGTATTCTGCGTACCGCTAATTCAACTACTTTTTTTCGTATTTAGTGCACAGCGATTTCTCTTTTTTTCTTATTCAACGTATAGCTCCTTCAACGATTTCTCTTTTTTTTCCTATTCAACGTACTCTATTTCAACCATTTTTTTCCTATTCAGCGTGCAGCGATTTCAATGAATTCTCCTTTTTTCGTATTCAGCGTACAGCGATTTCAATGGTATCTTCCTTCTCGTGTTCAGCGTACAGCGATTTCTACGGTGCTATTTTTGTTTTGGTATTCAGCGTACAGCTTTTTCAACGATTTCTCTTTTTTTTGTATTCACCCTACCGCTATGTCAACTATTTTTTTTTCGTATTCATTGTACAGCGATTTCTTTTTTTTCGTATTCAACGTACAGCTATTTCAACGATTTCTCATGTTTTTCGTATTCAACGTACAGCAATTTCAACAATTTTTTTCCTATTCAGCGTGCAGCGATTTCAATGAATTCTCTTTTTTCGTATTCAGCGTACAGCGATTTCAACGATTCCTCTTCCTTTCTTATTCAACGTACAGATATTACTACCATAATTTTTGTATTCAGGGTACAGCAATTTAAAGGATTACTTTTTTTTCCGTATTCAACGTAAAGCGTGTTCAACTCTTTCTATTATTTTTCGTATTCAGCGTACAGCAATTTCAACGATTTCTCTTTTTTGTATTCAGCGTACAGCGATTTCAACGATTTTTTTCTTATTTAGCGTACAACTATTTCAATGTTTTTTTTCGTATTCATCATACAGCTATTTGTATGAATTTTTCTCCTATTCAGTGCACAGCGATTTCAACGATTTTTTAGTATTAAGCGTACTGCGATTTCCACGATTTTTTTTTCGTATTCAGCGTACAGCGATTTCAACAATTTTTTTTCGTATTCAGCATGCAACTATTTCACCGTTTTTTTCTTATTCGTCGTACAGATTTTTCAATGAATTTTCCCCCTATTCAGCGTACAGTGATTTCAATGATTTTTTTCGAATTCAACGTACTGCGATTTAAACGATTTTTTTCTTATTCAGTGCACAGCGATTTCAACGATTTTTTTGGTACTCAGCGTACAGCTATTTCAACGATTTCTATTTTTTTCTTATTTAGCGTACAGGGATTTCAACGATTTCTCTATTTTTCATATTCAGCGTACAGAGATTTCATAAGATTTCATTTTTTTCGTGTTCAGCGTACAGCGATTTCAACGAATTTTCTTTTTTCGTATTCAGGGTACAGCTATTTCAACTATCTGTTATTTTCGTATTCAGTGTACAGCGATTTAATCGATTTCCCTTTTTTCGTATCAGCATACAGTGATTTCAACGATTTCTCTTTTTTCGTATTGAGCGTAAAGCGATTTTAACGATTTCTCTATTTTTCGAATTCAACTCGCAGCGACTGCAACGATTTCTCTTTTTTTCGTATTCGACGTACCGCGATTTCAACGATTTCTCTTTTTTCATGTTCACCGCACAGCGATTTCAACGATTTCTGTTTTTCATGATCACCGCACAGCGATTTCAACGATTTCTCTTTTTTCTTATTCAACGTACAGCGATTTCAACGATTTCTCTTTTTTCATGTTCAACGGACAGCGATTTGATAGAATTCTCTTTTTTCCGTATTCAGCGTACAGCGATTACAACGAGTTCTCTTTTTTCGTATTCAGCGTACAGCGATTTCAAAAATTTTTCTCTTTTTTCATATTCAACGTTCGGCGATTTGAACGATTTCCCTTTTTCGTGTTCAGGGCACAGCGATTTCAATGAATTCTCTTTTTTCGTATTCAGCGTACAGCAATTTTAACAATTTATATTTTTTCCTATTCAGTGTTCAGCGATATCAACCTTTTCTCTTTGTTTTTGGTATGCAACGTACAGCGATTTCAAAGATTTCTGTTTTTTCGTATTCAGCGTACAGCAATTTTAAAAATTTATAATTTTTCATATTCAGCGCACTGCGACTTTAACGATTTCTATTTTTTTGTATTGAGCGTACAGCGATTTCAACGATTGCTCTATTTTTCGTATTCAGCGTACAACGATTTCAACGATTTCTCTCTTTTTCCTATTCAACGTACAGCGATTTCATCGATTTCTCTTTATTTTATATTCTACGTACAGCGATTTTAACAATTTCTCTTTTTACGTGTTAAGAGCTCAGCGATTTCGAAGATTTCTCTTTTTTTTTGTATTCAGCGAACAGCGATTTCAACGATTTCTCTTCTTTTCGTATTCAGCGTTCAGCGATTTCAACGATTTCTCCTTTTTTCGTATTCAACGTACAGCGATTTCAACGCTTTCTCCATTTTCGTATTCAACGTACAGCGATTTTAACGAATTCTCTTTTTTCGTGTTCAGCGCACAGGACTTGAACGGTTTCTCTTCTTTTCGTATTCAGCGTACAGAGATTTCAACGATTTCTCTTTTATTCGTATTCAGCATATAGCGATTTCAACGATTTCTCTTATTTCATATTCAACGTACATCGATTTCAACGATTTTTCTTTTTTTCGTATTGAGCGTACAGCGATTTCATCGTTTTTTTCGTATGAAGCGTACAGCGATTTCAAAGATTTTTTTTCGTAGTCAGCATACAGCTATTTCAACGATTTTCTTTCATGTTCAGCATATAGCCAATTCAACGATTTCCCTTTTTTTCGTATTCAAAATACAGGATTAAAACAATTACCCTTTTTTTCGTATTCAGCTTACAGCGATTTCAACGATATTTTTTTTTCGTATTCAGCCTACAGCTATTTCAACGATTTTCTTTCGTTTTCAGCGTACAGCGATTACAACGATTTTTTTTGTTTTCAGCCTACAGGGATTTTAACGATTTCACTTTTTTTCGTATTCAGCGTACAGCGATTTAAACGATATTTTTTTCGTTTTCAGCGTAGACAAATTTCAACGACATTTTTTCGTATTCAGCGTACAGCTATTTCAACGATTTCTCTTTTTTCCGTATTCAGCGTACAGCAATTTCAAAGATTTCTCTTTTTTTCTTATTCAGCGTATAGCGATTTTAACGATTTCTCTTTTTTACGTATTCAACGTACAGCGATTTCAACGATTTCTCTCCTGTTGGTATTCAGCTTACAGCGATTTCAACGTTTTTTCTGTTTTTCGTATTCAGCGTACAGCTACTTCAACGATATTTTCTCATACAGCGTACAGCGATTTCAACGTTTTTTTGTATTCAGCGTACAGTGATTTCAATGGTTTTTTTTTCGTATTCACCGTACAGCCAATCCTATAATTTTTTCCCTATCATCGTTGAGCAATTTCAAATA
This sequence comes from Periplaneta americana, assembly GCF_040183065.1. NCBI lineage: Eukaryota > Metazoa > Arthropoda > Insecta > Blattodea > Blattidae > Periplaneta > Periplaneta americana. Next base: position 149,887,887 of record NC_091131.1, read on the forward strand.
TTTTATATCGTCCGGTCACCATTCCTACCAGTGCATCCTTCTGTAGACAGTTTCTTCTTAGCCCTTGACACAGGCTATTCCTTTTTTTCATCCTGATCATTTTCAGCATCATACTTTCTTCACCCTTTCTTTCCAACACAGCTTCATTTCTTATTCTGTCTGTCTGTTTCCCACCATTCATTCTTCTCCATATCTACATTTCAAATGACTCTAGTCTCTTCTCTTCACTTCGTCGCAATGTCTATGTTTCCTCCTTATACAATGTCACACTCCACAAAAAAGCAATTCACTAGTCTCTCCATTAGTAGTTTTTCTAGATTTCCGTAGAATGCTCTTTTTCCCTATTAAATGTATATTGTTATTATAAATGCAACTAGTGTTATAAGAAAAAGGATTTGCTCTCCTAGAGGACTGTGTAACTCTGTTGACTAAATCTTACATATATTTATATTACATCAACTTGTACTCTATTTAGTTAAATATATTACACTTTGTAATATGTACAGTACTATTACTCTTCTTTACTTTAGGATATATTTTATTGTAATTATATATATTTTAAAAATAGAAAAGAAGAAAAGAACAATTGGGGAAGTAAGGTCGGCTAGAGGGGAGGAGGAGGCCGAAATAGGAGTAATAATACTGTACAGTTTAAATAATATTGCGTGTTAAATGTAATAATAATAATAATAATAATAATAATAATAATAATAATAATAATAATAATATATTCTTTTGAGAACGGCCTGGGAACGCGATGAAAATTGTAAGGGAATGTTGGTTGAAGAAGGTATTACTTCTGTAGGTAGCCTACCCTGCATTACTGTAAATCCCAATATTCTTCACAGTCCGTCAGAAGTATTCTCTGTCCTCGAAAATTATTCAGACTTCTTCCCTATTACTCGTAATTCGTAATTATCCGTCAACCATTATAATTATTATTATTTTATTTCATTCATTGTAGTCATCCCCTATTACTCGTCATCATAGGTCATCGTCATCAGACATTGTACGTCACCATAGTTCGTCATCCAACATTATTCATTATCATAGGTTGTCTGCCACAATTCATCGTAAGTTATCCACCACAATTCTTCATAGTCATCCTCGCAACTCGTCAATATTGGTCATCAATCACCATTCATCTCTCATGCTCCATTATTCGTCGTACTGGATCATCGTATCATATAATTCGTCTGTAATCCTCCATTAACCGTCATAATACATCATCAATCTTAACTCGTCATAATCATCCTCCTCGTCGTCATAGCCCATCATCAATCACAGTTTATTTTTGTCAGCCTTTATTATGCGTCATTTCAAATTGTTATTTAGCCAACAGTCCTAAAACAGATCTGACCCTAATATGGCATTACTCATGAGGCAATTAAGCCAAGAGATAATGGGGTAGAGTGGCAAGTTCATTTCCCCTTCCATTGCATACATCGCTGATTAGTTAGATATTACACTGATCAGACTATTATTTTTTAGTAGGTTATTTTACGATGCTTTATCAACATCTTATATTATTTAGCGTCTGAATGAGATGAAGGTGATAATGCCGGTTAAATGAGTCCGGGGTCCAGCACCGAAAGTTACCCAGCATTTCCTCATATTGGGTTGAGGGAAATCCCCGGAAAAAACCTCAACCAAGTTAATTGCCCCGACCGGGAATCGAACCCGGGCCACATGGTTTCGCGGCCAGCGCGTTGCTGACCGTTACTCCACAGATGTGGACTCAGACTATTATGAGACACAATTAATATAATTCGTGATACTTCGTTGGTATCCTCTGAAATTAGTCAGTTTTTCGTCCGCATACCCAGGGTAAATAACATAAAAGGACGTCCAGCTCAATTTACGAATTGCATTCAGAGTTTAGAGGTCGTACTCTTTTTTTGTATTCAGCGTACAGAGATTTAAACGGTATCTTTTTTTTCGTATTCAGCATACAGCTATTTCAACGATTTCTTTTCTTTTCGTATTCTGTGTACCGCTAATTCCACTATTTCTTTTCGTATTCAGTGTACAGCGATTTCTCTTTTTTTCGTATTCAACGTACAGATACTTCAACGATTTCTCGTTTTTTTCGTATTCAACCTACAGCTATTTCAACCATTTTTTTCCTATTCAGTGTGCATCGATTTCAATGAATTCTCTTTCTTTCGTATTCAGCGTACAGCGATTTCAATGGTATCTTCCTTCTCGTATTCAGCGTACTGCGATTTCTACGGTGTTTATTTTTGTTTCTCTATTCAGCGTATGGCTATTGCAACGATTCCTCTTTTTTTCGTATTCAGCGTACCACTATTTCAACAATTTGTTTCTTATTCAACGAACATTGATTTCAGTGATTTCTCTTTTTTTCGTATTCAACGTACAGCTATTTGAACGATTTCTCTTGTTTATCTATCCAACGTACAGTTATTTCAACTATTTTTTCCTATTCAGCGTGCAGCGATTTCAATGAATTCTCTTTCTTCGTTTTCAGCGTACAGCAATTTCAACGAATCCTCTATCTTTCATATTCAACGTACAGCTATTTCAACCATACATTCTTGTATTCTGAGTAGAGCGATTTCAAGAATTATTTTTTTTCCGTATTCAAAGTACAGCGTCTTCAAATATTTCTATTTGTTTCGTATTGGGCGTACAGCAATTTCAACGATTTCTCTTTTTTTCGTATTCAGCGTACAGCGACTTCAGCGATTTTTTTTCGTATTCAGCGTACAACTATTTCAACGATTTCCCTTTTTTTCGTATTAGCGTAGAGTGATTTCGACAATTTCTCTTTTCTTCATATTCAGCGTAAAGCGATTTCAACGATTTCTCTTTTTTTATGATCACCGCACAGCGATATCAACCATTTCTCTCTTTTTCTTATTCAACGTACAGCGATTTCAACGATTTCTCTTTACTTTCATATTCATCGTGCAGAGATTTCAAAGATTTCATTTTTTTGTATTCAGTGTACAGCGATTTAAACCTTTTCCTTTCTTCGTATTCAGCGTACAGCTATTTAAACGATTTGTCTTTTTTTCGTATTCAGTGTACAAATATATCAACGATTTCTCTTTTTTTTCGTATTAGCGTAGAGCAATTTCGACGATTTCTAATTTTTTCGTATTCAGCGTAAAGCGATTTCAACGATTTCTCTATTTTTCGTATCCAAGATACAGCGATTGCAACGATTTGTCTTTGTTTCGTATTCAACGTACAGCGATTTCAACGATTTCTCTTTTTTTATGATCACCGCACAGCGATATCAACGATTTCTCTCTTTTTCTTATTCAACGTGCGGCGATTTCAACGAATTCTCTTTCTTCATATTCACCGCAAAGCGATTTCAACGATTTCGTTTTCTCGTATTCAACGTACAGCGATTTCAACGATTTCTCTTTTTTCGTGTTCACCGCAAAGCGATTCGAACGAATTCTCTTTTTTCCCTATTCAGCGTACAGCAATTTCAACGAATTCTGTTTTTTTCTTATTCAGCGTTCAGCGATTACAACGATTTCTCTTTTTTTCGTAATCAACAAACAGCGTTTTCAAAGATTTCTTTTTTTCTTTCGTATTCAGCCTACAGCGATTTGAACGATTTCTCTTTTTTTTCGTATTCAGCTTACGATTTCAACGATTTCTCCCTTTTTTCTATTCATCGTAGAGCGAATTCATCGGTTTCTCGTTTTTTCATATCCTACGTACAGCGATTATAACGATTTCTCTTCTTAAATGTTAATGGCACAGCGATTTCAAACATTTGTCTTTTTTTCGTATTCAGCGTAGCGCGATTTCAACGATTTCTCTTTTTTTCCTATACAGCGCTAGCGATTTCAACTATTTCCTTTTTTTTCGTATTCTACGTACAGTGATTTTAACGATTTCTCCTTTTTTCTTATTGAGAGTACAGCCATTTCAACGATTTCTCTTTTTTTCGTATTCAACGTACAGCGATTTCAACGACTTATCTTTTTCTTATTCAACGTACAGCGATTTCAACGATTTCCTTTATTTTTCGCTCAGCGCACAGTGATTTCAAGTATTTCTTTTTTTTCGTATTCAGTGTACAGCGATTTCAACGTATTCTTTTTTTTCGTATACAACGTACAGCGATTTCAGCGGTTTCTCTTTTTTCGTGTTCAGCGATTGAGCGGTTTCTATTTTTTGGTATTCAGCGTACAGCGATTTCAACCATTTCTTTTTTTTTCGTATTCAGCGTACAGCGATTGCTATTTTTTTCGTATTCAATGTACAGCGAATTCAACGATTAGCCTATTTTTCTTATTCAACGTAGAGTGATTTCAACGATTTCTCTGTTTTTCGTATTCGCTGTATAGCGATTTCAACGATTTCTATTTTTTCGTATTTAACGTACAGTGATTTCAACGATTTCTGTTTTTTAGTATTCAGTGTACAGCGATTTCAACGATTTCTGTTTTTTCTTATTCAACGTATAGCGATTCAACGATTTCTCTTTTTTCTTATTGAACTTATAGCGATTTCAACGATTTCTCTTTTTTTTCTTATTCAGCTTCCAGCGATTTCAACGATTTGTCTTTTGTCTTATTCAACGTACAGCGATTTCAACGATTTCTCTTTTTTCTCATTCAACTTATAGCGATTCAACGATTTCTCTATTTTCTTATTCAACTTATAGCGATTTCAACGATTTGTCTTTTTTTCGTATTCAGTTTACAGCGATTTCAACGAGTTCTCTTTTCTTCTTATTCAGCGTACAGCTATTTCAACGAGTTCTATTTTATTCGTATTCAACCTACAGCGATTTCAACGATTTCTCTTTTTTTTCGTATTCCGCGTACAGCTATTTCAACGATATATTTTTCTTATTCAGCGTACAGCTATTTCCACGATTTTCTTTCGTATTCACCGTACAGCGATTTTAACGGTTTTTTTCGAATTCAGCCTACAGCGATTTCAACGATTTCTCTTTTTTTCGTATTCAGCTTTCAACGATTTCAACGATGTCTCTCCTTTACCTATTCAACGTACAGCTATTTCATAGATTTCTCTTTTTTTCATATTCTACGTACAGCGATTTTAACGATTTCTCTTTGTACGTGTTCAGCGCACAGCGAATTCAAAGATTTCTTTTTTTTCGTATTCAGGGTACAGTGATATCAAACAGTTTATTATTATTCGTATTCAGCGATCAGCTATTTGAACGATTTCTCTTTTTTTTTTTGTATTCAACGTACAGTGATATTAACGATTTCTTTTTTTTTTTCGTATTTGGTGTACAGCGATTTCAACGATTTCTCTTTTTCCGTATCTAGTGTACAGCAATTTCAACGATTTCTCTTTTTTTCCTATTCAGCGTACAGCGACTTCAGCGATTTTTTTTCGTATTCAGCGTACAACTATTTCAACGTTTTTTCCGTATTCATCGTACATCTATTTCAATTAATTTTTCTCCTATTCAGCGTATAGCAATTTCAACGATTTTTTTCGTATTCAGCGTACTGCGATTTCAACGTTTTTTTTCGTATTCAGCGTTCAGCGATTTCAACGATTTTTTTCGTATTCTGCATACAGCTATTTCAAAGATTTTCTTTCATATTCAGCGTACAGCTATTTGAACGATTTCTATTATTTTCTTATTTGGTGTACAGCGATTTCAACGATATCTCTTCTTTTCATATTCAGCGTGCAGAGATTTCAAAGTTTTCATTTTTTTCGTATTCAGCGTACAGCGATTTCATCCTTTTCTCTTTTTCGTATTCAGTGTACAACGATTTCAACGATTTGTCTTTTTTTCGTATTCAGTGTACAAATATTTCAACGATTTCTCTTTTTTTCTTATTAGCGTAGAGTGATTTCGACAATTTCTCTTTTCTTCATATTCAGCGAAAAAGCGATTTCAACGATTTCTCTTTTTTATGATCACCGCACAGCGATATCTACGATTTCTCTCTTTTTCTTATTCAACGTACAGCGATTTCAACGAATTCTCATTCTTCATGTTCACCGCAAAGCGATTTCAACGATTTCTTTTTTTTTTTTTCGTATTCAACGTAGAGCGATTTCAACGATTTCTCTTTTTTCATGTTCACCGCAAAGCGATTTGAACGAATTCACTTTTTTCCGTATTCAGAGTACAGCGATTTCAACGATTTCTCTTTACTTTCATATTCAGCGTGCAGAGATTTCAAAGATTTCATTTTTTTCGTATTCAGCGTACAGCGATTTCAACGATTTTTTTCGTATTCTGCATACAGCTATTTCAAAGATTTTCTTTCATATTCAGCGTACAGCTATTTCAACGATTTCTATTATTTTCTTATTTGGTGTACAGCGATTTCAACGATTTCTCTTTTTTTCATATTCAGCGTGCAGAGATTTCAAAGATTTCATTTTTTTCGTATTCAGCGTACAGCGATTTCATCCTTTTCTCTTTTTCGTATTCAGCGTACAACGATTTCAACGATTTGTCTTTTTTTCGTATTCAGTGTACAAATATTTCAACCATTTCTCTTTTTTTCTTATTAGCGTAGAGTGATTTCGACAATTTCTCTTTTCTTCATATTCAGCGTAAAGCGATTTCAACGATTTCTCTTTTTTTATGATCACCGCACAGCGATATCAACCATTTCTCTCTTTTTCTTATTCAACGTACAGCGATTTCAACGAATTCTCATTCTTCATGTTCACCGCAAAGCGATTTCAACGATTTCTGTTTTTTTCGTATTCAACGTACAGCGATTTCAACGATTTCTCTTTTTTCATGTTCACCGCAAAGCGATTTGAAGGAATTCACTTTTTTCCGCATTCAGAGCACAGCGATTTCAACGATTTCTCTTTACTTTCATATTCATCGTGCAGAGATTTCAAAGATTTCATTTTTTTGTATTCAGTGTACAGCGATTTAAACCTTTTCCTTTCTTCGTATTCAGCGTACAGCTATTTAAACGATTTGTCTTTTTTTCGTATTCAGTGTACAAATATATCAACGATTTCTCTTTTTTTTTCGTATTAGCGTAGAGCGATTTCGACGATTTCTCATTTTTTCGTATTCAGCGTAAAGCGATTTCAACGATTTCTCTATTTTTCGTATCCAAGATACAGCGATTGCAACGATTTGTCTTTGTTTCGTATTCAACGTACAGCGATTTCAACGATTTCTCTTTTTTTATGATCACCGCACAGCGATATCAACGATTTCTCTCTTTTTCTTATTCAACGTGCGGCGATTTCAACGAATTCTCTTTCTTCATATTCACCGCAAAGCGATTTCAACGATTTCTTTTTCTCGTATTCAACGTACAGCGATTTCAACGATTTCTCTTTTTTCGTGTTCACCGCAAAGCGATTCGAACGAATTCTCTTTTTCCCTATTCAGCGTACAGCAATTTCAACGAATTCTGTTTTTTTCTTATTCAGCGTTCAGCGATTACAACGATTTCTCTTTTTTTTTAATCAACAAACAGCGTTTTCAAAGATTTCTTCTTTTCTTTCGTATTCAGCCTACAGCGATTTGAACGATTTCTCTTTTTTTCGTATTCAGCTTACGATTTCAACGATTTCTCCCTTTTTTCTATTCATCGTAGAGCGAATTCATCGGTTTCTCCTTTTTTCATATCCTACGTACAGCGATTATAACGATTTCTCTTCTTAAATGTTAATGGCACAGCGATTTCAAACATTTGTCTTTTTTTCGTATTCAGCGTAGCGCGATTTCAACGATTTCTCTTTTTTTCCTATACAGCGCTAGCGATTTCAACGATTTCCTTTTTTTTTTCGTATTCTACGTACAGTGATTTTAACGATTTCTCCTTTTTTCTTATTCAGAGTAAGGCCATTTCAACGATTTCTCTTTTTTTCGTATTCAACGTACAGCGATTTCAACGACTTATCTTTTTCTTATTCAACGTACAGCGATTTCAACGATTTCCTTTATTTTTCGCTCAGCGCACAGTGATTTCAAGTATTTCTTTTTTTTCGTATTCAGTGTACAGCGATTTCAACGTATTCTCTTTTTTTCGTATACAACGTACAGCGGTTTCAGCGGTTTCTCTTTTTTCGTGTTCAGCGATTGAGCGGTTTCTATTTTTTGGTATTCAGCGTACAGCGATTTCAACCATTTCTTTTTTTTTCGTATTCAGCGTACAGCGATTGCTATTTTTTTCGTATTCAATGTACAGCGAATTCAACGATTTGCCTATTTTTCTTATTCAACGTAGAGTGATTTCAACGATTTCTCTGTTTTTCGTATTCGCTGTATAGCGATTTCAACGATTTCTATTTTTTCGTATTCAACGTACAGTGATTTCAACGATTTCTGTTTTTTAGTATTCAGTGTACAGCGATTTCAACGATTTCTGTTCTTTCTTATTCAACGTATAGCGATTCAACGATTTCTCTTTTTTCTTATTGAACTTATAGCGATTTCAACGATTTCTCTTTTTTTTCTTATTCAGCGTCCAGCGATTTCAGCGATTTGTCTTTTGTCTTATTCAACGTACAGCGATTTCAACGATTTCTCTTTTTTCTCATTCAACTTATAGCGATTCAACGATTTCTCTATTTTCTTATTCAACTTATAGCGATTTTAACGATTTGTCTTTTTTTCGTATTCAGTTTACAGCGATTTCAACGAGTTCTCTTTTCTTCTTATTCAGCGTACAGCTATTTCAACGAGTTCTCTTTTATTCGTATTCAACCTACAGCGATTTCAACGATTTCTCTTTTTTTTCGTATTCCGCGTACAGCTATTTCAACGATATATTTTTCTTATTCAGCGTACAGCTATTTCCACGATTTTCTTTCGTATTCACCGTACAGCGATTTTAACGGTTTTTTTTTCGAATTCAGCCTACAGCGATTTCAACGATTTCTCTTTTTTTCGTATTCAGCTTTCAACGATTTCAACGATGTCTCTCCTTTACCTATTCAACGTACAGCTATTTCATAGATTTCTCTTTTTTTCATATTCTACGTACAGCGATTTTAACGATTTCTCTTTGTACGTGTTCAGCGCACAGCGATTTCAAAGATTTCTTTTTTTTCGTATTCAGGGTACAGTGATATCAAACAGTTTATTATTTTTCGTATTCAGCGTTCAGCTATTTGAACGATTTCTCTTTTTTTTTTTGTATTCAACGTACAGTGATATTAACGATTTCTTTTTTTTTTTTTTTCGTATTTGGTGTACAGCGATTTCAACGATTTCTCTTTTTCCGTATCTAGCGTACAGCAATTTCAACGATTTCTCTTTTTTTCCTATTCAGCGTACAGCGATTTCAGCGAATTTTTTTCGTATTCAGCATACAACTATTTCAACGTTTTTTCCGTATTCATCGTACATCTATTTCAATTAATATTTCTCCTATTCAGCGTATAGCAATTTCAACGATTTTTTTCGTATTCAGCGTACTGCGATTTCAACGTTTTTTTTCGTATTCAGCGTTCAGCGATTTCAACGATTTTTTTCGTATTCTGCATACAGCTATTTCATAGATTATCTTTCATATTCAGCGTACAGCTATTTCAACGATTTCTATTATTTTCTTATTTGGTGTACAGCAATTTCAACGATTTCTCTTTTTTTCATATTCAGCGTGCAGATATTTCAAAGATTTCATTTTTTCGTATTCAGCGTACAGCGATTTCATCCTTTTCTCTTTTTCGTATTCAGTGTACAACGATTTCAACGATTTGTCTTTTTTTCGTATTCAGTGTACAAATATTTCAACGATTTCTCTTTTTTTCTTATTAGCGTAGAGTGATATCGACAATTTCTCTTTTCTTCATATTCAGCGAAAAAGCGATTTCAACGATTTCTCTTTTTTATGATCACTGCACAGCGATATCTACGATTTCTCTCTTTTTCTTATTCAACGTACAGCGATTTCAACGAATTCTCATTCTTCATGTTCACCGCAAAGCGATTTCAACGATTTCTTTTTTTTCGTATTCAACGTAGAGCGATTTCAACGATTTCTCTTTTTTCATGTTCACCGCAAAGCGATTTCAACGAATTCACTTTTTTCCGTATTCAGAGTACAGCGATTTCAACGATTTCTCTTTACTTTCATATTCAGCGTGCAGAGATTTCAAAGATTTCATTTTTTTCGTATTCAGCGTACAGCGATTTCAACGATTTTTTTCGTATTTTGCATACAGCTATTTCAAAGATTTTCTTTCATATTCAGCGTACAGCTATTTCAACGATTTCTATTATTTTCTTATTTGGTGTACAGCGATTTCAACGATTTCTCTTTTTTTCATATTCAGCGTGCAGAGATTTCAAAGATTTCATTTTTTTCGTATTCAGCGTACAGCGATTTCATACTTTTCTCTTTTTCGTATTCAGCGTACAACGATTTCAACGATTTGTCTTTTTTTCGTATTCATTGTACAAATATTTCAACCATTTCTCTTTTTTTCTTATTAGCGTAGAGTGATTTCGACAATTTCTCTTTTCTTCATATTCAGCGTAAAGCGATTTCAACGATTTCTCTTTTTTTATGATCACCGCACAGCGATATCAACCATTTCTCTCTTTTTCTTATTCAACGTGCAGCGATTTCAACGAATTCTCATTCTTCATGTTCACCGCAAAGCGATTTCAACGATTTCTTTTTCTCGTATTCAACGTACAGCGATTTCAACGATTTCTCTTTTTTCGTGTTCACCGCAAAGCGATTCGAACGAATTCTCTTTTTTCCCTATTCAGCGTACAGCAATTTCAACGAATTCTGTTTTTTTCTTATTCAGCGTTCAGCGATTACAACGATTTCTCTTTTTTTCGTAATCAACAATCAGCGTTTTCAAAGATTTCTTTTTTTCTTTCGTATTCAGCCTACAGCGATTTGAACGATTTCTCTTTTTTTCGTATTCAGCTTACGATTTCAACGATTTCTCCCTTTTTTCTATTCATCGTAGAGCGAATTCATCGGTTTCTCCTTTTTTCATATCCTACGTACAGCGATTATAACGATTTCTCTTCTTAAATGTTAATGGCACAGCGATTTCAAACATTTGTCTTTTTTTCGTATTCAGCGTAGCGCGATTTCAACGATTTCTCTTTTTTTTCCTATACAGCGCTAGCGATTTCAACGATTTCCTTTTTTTTCGTATTCTACGTACAGTGATTTTAACGATTTCTCCTTTTTTCTTATTGAGAGTACAGCCATTTCAACGATTTCTCTTTTTTTCGTATTCAACGTACAGCGATTTCAACGACTTATCTTTTTCTTATTCAACGTACAACGATTTCAACGATTTCCTTTATTTTTCGCTCAGCGCACAGTGATTTCAAGTATTTCTTTTTTTTCGTATTCAGTGTACAGCGATTTCAACGTATTCTCTTTTTTTCGTATACAACGTACAGCGATTTCAGCGGTTTCTCTTTTTTCGTGTTCAGCGATTGAGCGGTTTCTATTTTTTGGTATTCAGCGTACAGCGATTTCAACCATTTCTTTTTTTTTCGTATTCAGCGTACAGCGATTGCTATTTTTTTCGTATTCAATGTACAGCGAATTCAACGATTTGCCTATTTTTCTTATTCAACGTAGAGTGATTTCAACGATTTCTCTGTTTTTCGTATTCGCTGTATAGCGATTTCAACGATTTCTATTTTTTCGTATTTAACGTACAGTGATTTCAACGATTTCTGTTTTTTAGTATTCAGTGTACAGCGATTTCAACGATTTCTGTTCTTTCTTATTCATCGTATAGCGATTCAACGATTTCTCTTTTTTCTTATTGAACTTACAGCGATTTAAACGATTTCTCTTTTTTTTCTTATTCTGCGTCCAGCGATTTCAGCGATTTGTCTTTTGTCTTATTCAACGTACTGCGATTTCAACGATTTCTCTTTTTTCTCATTCAACTTATAGCGATTCAACGATTTCTCTATTTTCTTATTCAACTTATAGCGATTTCAACGATTTGTCTTTTTTTCGTATTCAGTTTACAGCGATTTCAACGAGTTCTCTTTTCTTCTTATTCAGCGTACAGCTATTTCAACGAGTTCTCTTTTATTCGTATTCAACCTACAGCGATTTCAACGATTTCTCTTTTTTTTCGTATTCCGCGTACAGCTATTTCAACGATATATTTTTCTTATTCAGCGTACAGCTATTTCCACGATTTTCTTTCGTATTCACCGTACAGCGATTTTAACGGTTTTTTTTCGAATTCAGCCTACAGCGATTTCAACGATTTCTCTTTTTTTCGTATTCAGCTTTCAACGATTTCAACGATGTCTCTCCTTTACCTATTCAACGTACAGCTATTTCATAGATTTCTCTTTTTTCATATTCTACGTACAGCGATTTTAACGATTTCTCTTTGTACGTGTTCAGCGCACAGCGATTTGAAAGATTTCTTTTTTTTCGTATTCAGGGTACAGTGATATCAAACAGTTTATTATTTTTCGTATTCAGCGATCAGCTATTTGAACGATTTCTCTTTTTTTTTGTATTCAACGTACAGTGATATTAACGATTTCTTTTTTTTTTTTTTTCGTATTTGGTGTACAGCGATTTCAACGATTTCTCTTTTTCCGTATCTAGCGTACAGCAATTTCAACGATTTCTCTTTTTTTCCTATTCAGCGTACAGCGACTTCAGCGAATTTTTTTCGTATTCAGCGTACAACTATTTCAACGTTTTTTCCGTATTCATCGTACATCTATTTCAATTAATTTTTCTCCTATTCAGCGTATAGCAATTTCAACGATTTTTTTCGTATTCAGCGTACTGCGATTTCAACGTTTTTTTTCGTATTCAGCGTTCAGCGATTTCAACGATTTTTTTCGTATTCTGCATACAGCTATTTCATAGATTTTCTTTCATATTCAGCGTACAGCTATTTCAACGATTTCTATTATTTTCTTATTTGGTGTACAGCGATTTCAACGATTTCTCTTTTTTTCATATTCAGCGTGCAGAGATTTCAAAGATTTCATTTTTTCGTTTTCAGCGTACAGCGATTTCATCCTTTTCTCTTTTTCGTATTCAGTGTACAACGATTTCAACGATTTGTCTTTTTTTCGTATTCAGTGTACAAATATTTCAACCATTTCTCTTTTTTTCTTATTAGCGTAGAGTGATTTCGACAATTTCTCTTTTCTTCATATTCAGCGTAAAGCGATTTCAACAATTTCTCTTTTTTATAATCACTGCACAGCGATATCTACGATTTCTCTCTTTTTCTTATTCAACGTACAGCGATTTCAACGAATTCTCATTCTTCATGTTCACCGCAAAGCGATTTCAACGATTTCTTTTTTTTTCGTATTCAACGTAGAGCGATTTCAACGATTTCTCTTTTTTCATGTTCACCGCAAAGCGATTTCAACGAATTCACTTTTTTCCGTATTCAGAGTACAGCGATTTCAACGATTTCTCTTTACTTTCATATTCAGCGTGCAGAGATTTCAAAGATTTCATTTTTTTCGTATTCAGCGTACAGCGATTTCAACGATTTTTTTCGTATTTTGCATACAGCTATTTCAAAGATTTTCTTTCATATTCAGCGTACAGCTATTTCAACGATTTCTATTATTTTCTTATTTGGTGTACAGCGATTTCAACGATTTCTCTTTTTTTCATATTCAGCGTGCAGAGATTTCAAAGATTTCATTTTTTTCGTATTCAGCGTACAGCGATTTCATCCTTTTCTCTTTTTCGTATTCAGCGTACAACGATTTCAACGATTTGTCTTTTTTTCGTATTCATTGTACATATATTTCAACCATTTCTCTTTTTTTCTTATTAGCGTAGAGTGATTTCGACAATTTCTCTTTTCTTCATATTCAGCGTAAAGCGATTTCAACGATTTCTCTTTTTTTATGATCACCGCACAGCGATATCAACCATTTCTCTCTTTTTCTTATTCAACGTACAGCGATTTCAACGAATTCTCATTCTTCATGTTCACCGCAAAGCGATTTCAACGATTTCTGTTTTTTTCGTATTCAACGTAGAGCGATTTCAACGATTTCTCTTTTTTCATGTTCACCGCAAAGCGATTTGAACGAATTCACTTTTTTCCGTATTCAGAGCACAGCGATTTCAACGATTTCTCTTTACTTTCATATTCATCGTGCAGAGATTTCAAAGATTTCATTTTTTTGTATTCAGTGTACAGTGATTTAAACCTTTTCCTTTCTTCGTATTCAGCGTACAGCTATTTAAACGATTTGTCTCTTTTTCGTATTCAGTGTACAAATATATCAACGATTTCTCTTTTTTTTTCGTATTAGCGTAGAGCGATTTCGACGATTTCTCATTTTTTCGTATTCAGCGTAAAGCGATTTCAACGATTTCTCTATTTTTCGTATCCAAGATACAGCGATTGCAACGATTTGTCTTTGTTTCGTATTCAACGTACAGCGATTTCAACGATTTCTCTTTTTTTATGATCACCGCATAGCGATATCAACGATTTCTCTCTTTTTCTTATTCAACGTGCGGCGATTTCAACGAATTCTCTTTCTTCATATTCACCGCAAAGCGATTTCAACGATTTCTTTTTCTCGTATTCAACGTACAGAGATTTCAACGATTTCTCTTTTTTCATGTTCACCGCAAAGCGATTCGAACGAATTCTCTTTTTTCCCTATTCAGCGTACAGCGATTTCAACGAATTCTGTTTTTTTCTTATTCAGCGTACAGCGATTACAACGATTTCTCTTTTTTCGTAATCAACAAACAGCGTTTTCAAAGATTTCTTTTTTTCTTTCGTATTCAGCCTACAGCGATTTGAACGATTTCTCTTTTTTTCGTATTCATCTTACGATTTCAACGATTTCTCCCTTTTTCCTATTCATCGTAGAGCGAATTCATCGGTTTCTCCTTTTTTCATATCCTACGTACAGCGATTATAACGATTTCTCTTCTTAAATGTTAATGGCACAGCGATTTCAAACATTTGTCTTTTTTTCGTATTCAGCGTAGCGCGATTTCAACGATTTCTCTTTTTTTCCTATACAGCGCTAGCGATTTCAACGATTTCCTTTTTTTTCGTATTCTACGTACAGTGATTTTAACGATTTCTCCTTTTTTCTTATTCAGAGTAAGGCCATTTCAACGATTTCTCTTTTTTTCGTATTCAACGTACAGCGATTTCAACGACTTATCTTTTTCTTATTCAACGTACAGCGATTTCAACGATTTCCTTTATTTTTCGCTCAGCGCACAGTGATTTCAAGTATTTCTTTTTTTTCGTATTCAGTGTACAGCGATTTCAACGTATTCTCTTTTTTTCGTATACAACGTACAGCGATTTCAGCGGTTTCTCTTTTTTCGTGTTCAGCGATTGAGCGGTTTCTATTTTTTGGTATTCAGCGTACAGCGATTTCAACCATTTCTTATTTTTTCGTATTCAGCGTACAGCGATTTCTATTTTTTTCGTATTCAATGTACAGCGAATTCAACGATTTCCCTATTTTTCTTATTCTACGTAGAGTGATTTCAACGATTTCTCTGTTTTTCGTATTCGCTGTATAGCGATTTCAACCATTTCTATTTTTTCGTATTCAACGTACAGTGATTTCAACGATTTCTGTTTTTTAGTATTCAGTGTACAGCGATTTCAACGATTTCTGTTTTTTCTTATTCAACGTATAGCGATTCAACGATTTCTCTTTTTTCTTATTGAACTTATAGCGATTTCAACGATTTCTCTTTTTTTTCTTATTCAGCGTCCAGCGATTTCAACGATTTGTCTTTTGTCTTATTCAACGTACAGCGATTTCAACGATTTCTCTTTTTTCTCATTCAACTTATAGCGATTCAACGATTTCTCTATTTTCTTATTCAACTCATAGCGATTTCAACGATTTGTCTTTTTTTCGTATTCAGTTTACAGCGATTTCAACGAGTTCTCTTTTCTTCTTATTCAGCGTACAGCTATTTCAACGAGTTCTCTTTTATTCGTATTCAACCTACAGCGATTTCAACGATTTCTCTTTTTTTTCGTATTCCGCGTACAGCTATTTCAACGATATATTTTTCTTATTCAGCGTACAGCTATTTCCACGATTTTCTTTCGTATTCACCGTACAGCGATTTTAACGGTTTTTTTTCGAATTCAGCCTACAGCGATTTCAACGATTTCTCTTTTTTTCGTATTCAGCTTTCAACGATTTCAACGATGTCTCTCCTTTACCTATTCAACGTACAGCTATTTCATAGATTTCTCTTTTTTTCATATTCTACGTACAGCGATTTTAACGATTTCTCTTTGTATGTGTTCAGCGCACAGCGATTTCAAAGATTTCTTTTTTTTCGTATTCAGGGTACAGTGATATCAAACAGTTTATTATTTTTCGTATTCAGCGATCAGCTATTTGAACGATTTCTCTTTTTTTTTTGTATTCAACGTACAGTGATATTAACGATTTCTTTTTTTTTTTTTTCGTATTTGGTGTACAGCGATTTCAACGATTTCTCTTTTTCCGTATCTAGTGTACAGCAATTTCAACGATTTCTCTTTTTTTCCTATTCAGCGTACAGCGACTTCAGCGATTTTTTTTTCGTATTCAGCGTACAACTATTTCAACGTTTTTCCGTATTCATCGTACATCTAATTCAATTAATTTTTCTCCTATTCAGCGTATAGCAATTTCAACGATTTTTTTCGTATTCAGCGTACTGCGATTTCAACGTTTTTTTTCGTATTCAGCGTTCAGCGATTTCAACGATTTTTTTCGTATTCTGCATACAGCTATTTCAAAGATTTTCTTTCATATTCAGCGTACAGCTATTTCAACGATTTCTATTATTTTCTTATTTGGTGTACAGCGATTTCAACGATTTCTCTTTTTTTCATATTCAGCGTGCAGAGATTTCAAAGATTTCATTTTTTTCGTATTCAGCGTACAGCGATTTCATCCTTTTCTCTTTTTCGTATTCAGTGTACAACGATTTCAACGATTTGTCTTTTTTTCGTATTCAGTGTACAAATATTTCAACGATTTCTCTTTTTTTCTTATTAGCGTAGAGTGATTTCGACAATTTCTCTTTTCTTCATATTCAGCGAAAAAGCGATTTCAACGATTTCTCTTTTTTATGATCACCGCACAGCGATATCTACGATTTCTCTCTTTTTCTTATTCAACGTACAGCGATTTCAACGAATTCTCATTCTTCATGATCACCGCAAAGCGATTTCAACGATTTCTTTTTTTTTTCGTATTCAACGTAGAGCGATTTCAACGATTTCTCTTTTTTCATGTTCACCGCAAAGCGATTTGAACGAATTCACTTTTTTCCGTATTCAGAGTACAGCGATTTCAACGATTTCTCTTTACCTTCATATTCAGCGTGCAGAGATTTCAAAGATTTCATTTTTTTCTTATTCAGCGTACAGCGATTTCAACGATTTTTTTCGTATTCTGCATACAGCTATTTCAAAGATTTACTTTCATATTCAGCGTACAGCTATTTCAACGATTTCTATTATTTTCTTATTTGGTGTACAGCGATTTCAACGATTTCTCTTTTTTTCATATTCAGCGTGCAGAGATTTCAAAGATTTCATTTTTTTCGTATTCAGCGTACAGCCATTTCATCCTTTTCTCTTTTTCGTATTCAGCGTACAACGATTTCAACGATTTGTCTTTTTTTCGTATTCAGTGTACAAATATTTCAACCATTTCTCT
This sequence comes from Periplaneta americana, assembly GCF_040183065.1. Taxonomy (NCBI): domain Eukaryota; kingdom Metazoa; phylum Arthropoda; class Insecta; order Blattodea; family Blattidae; genus Periplaneta; species Periplaneta americana. Next base: position 149,905,519 of record NC_091131.1, read on the forward strand.
TTTTTTCTTATTAGCGTAGAGTGATTTCGACAATTTCTCTTTTCTTCATATTCAGCGTAATGCGATTTCAACGATTTCTCTTTTTTTATGATCACCGCACAGCGATATCAACCATTTCTCTCTTTTTCTTATTCAACGTACAGCGATTTCAACGAATTCTCATTCTTCATGTTCACCGCAAAGCGATTTCAACGATTTCTGTTTTTTTTCGTATTCAACGTAGAGCGATTTCAACGATTTCTCTTTTTTCATGTTCACCGCAAAGCGATTTGAACGAATTCACTTTTTTCCGTATTCAGAGCACAGCGATTTCAACGATTTCTCTTTACTTTCATATTCATCGTGCAGAGATTTCAAAGATTTCATTTTTTTGTATTCAGTGTACAGCGATTTAAACCTTTTCCTTTCTTCGTATTCAGCGTACAGCTATTTAAACGATTTGTCTTTTTTTCGTATTCAGTGTACAAATATATCAACGATTTCTCTTTTTTTCGTATTAGCGTAGAGCGATTTCGACGATTTCTCATTTTTTCGTATTCAGCGTAAAGCGATTTCAACGATTTCTCTATTTTTCGTATCCAAGATACAGCGATTGCAACGATTTGTCTTTGTTTCGTATTCAACGTACAGCGATTTCAACGATTTCTCTTTTTTTATGATCACCGCACAGCGATATCAACGATTTCTCTCTTTTTCTTATTCAACGTGCGGCGATTTCAACGAATTCTCTTTCTTCATATTCACCGCAAAGCGATTTCAACGATTTCTTTTTCTCGTATTCAACGTACAGCGATTTCAACGATTTCTCTTTTTTCATGTTCACCGCAAAGCGATTCGAACGAATTCTCTTTTTTCCCTATTCAGCGTACAGCGATTTCAACGAATTCTGTTTTTTTCTTATTCAGCGTACAGCGATTACAACGATTTCTCTTTTTTTCGTAATCAACAAACAGCGTTTTCAAAGATTTCTTTTTTTCTTTCGTATTCACCCTACAGCGATTTGAACGATTTCTCTTTTTTTCGTATTCAGCTTACGATTTCAACGATTTCTCCCTTTTTCCTATTCATCGTAGAGCGAATTCATCGGTTTCTCCTTTTTTCATATCCTACGTACAGCGATTATAACGATTTCTCTTCTTAAATGTTAATGGCACAGCGATTTCAAACATTTGCCTTTTTTTCGTATTCAGCGTAGCGCGATTTCAACGATTTCTCTTTTTTCCTATACAGCGCTAGCGATTTCAACGATTTCCTTTTTTTTCGTATTCTACGTACAGTGATTTTAACGATTTCTCCTTTTTTCTTATTCAGAGTAAGGCCATTTCAACGATTTCTCTTTTTTTCGTATTCAACGTACAGCGATTTCAACTACTTATCTTTTTCTTATTCAACGTACAGCGATTTCAACGATTTCCTTTATTTTTCGCTCAGCGCACAGTGATTTCAAGTATTTCTTTTTTTTCGTATTCTGTGTACAGCGATTTCAACGTATTCTCTTTTTTTCGTATACAACGTACAGCGATTTCAGCGGTTTCTCTTTTTTCGTGTTCAGCGATTGAGCGGTTTCTATTTTTTGGTATTCAGCGTACAGCGATTTCAACCATTTCTTTTTTTTTTCGTATTCAGCGTACACCGATTTCTATTTTTTTCGTATTCAATGTACAGCGAATTCAACGATTTCCCTATTTTTCTTATTCAACGTAGAGTGATTTCAACGATTTCTCTGTTTTTCGTATTCGCTGTATAGCGATTTCAACGATTTCTATTTTTTCGTATTCAACGTACAGTGATTTCAACGATTTCTGTTTTTTAGTATACAGTGTACAGCGATTTCAACGATTTCTGTTTTTTCTTATTCAACGTATAGCGATTCAACGATTTCTCCTTTTTCTTATTGAACTTATAGCGATTTCAACGATTTCTCTTTTTTTTCTTATTCAGCGTCCAGCGATTTCAACGATTTGTCTTTTGTCTTATTCAACGTACAGCGATTTCAACGATTTCTCTTTTTTCTCATTCAACTTATAGCGATTCAACGATTTCTCTATTTTCTTATTCAACTTATAGCGATTTCAACGATTTGTCTTTTTTTCGTATTCAGTTTACAGCGATTTCAACGAGTTCTCTTTTCTTCTTATTCAGCGTACAGCTATTTCAACGTGTTCTCTTTTATTCGTATTCAACCTACAGCGATTTCAACGATTTCTCTTTTTTTTCGTATTCCGCGTACAGCTATTTCAACGATATATTTTTCTTATTCAGCGTACAGCTATTTCCACGATTTTCTTTCGTATTCACCGTACAGCGATTTTAACGGTTTTTTTCGAATTCAGCCTACAGCGATTTCAACGATTTCTCTTTTTTTCGTATTCGGCTTTCAACGATTTCAACGATGTCTCTCCTTTACCTATTCAACGTACAGCTATTTCATAGATTTCTCTTTTTTTCATATTCTACGTACAGCGATTTTAACGATTTCTCTTTGTACGTGTTCAGCGCACAGCGATTTCAAAGATTTCTTTTTTTTCGTATTCAGGGTACAGTGATATCAAACAGTTTATTATTTTTCGTATTCAGCGTTCAGCTATTTGAACGATTTCTCTTTTTTTTTTGTATTCAACGTACAGTGATATTAACGATTTCTTTTTTTTTCGTATTTGGTGTACAGCGATTTCAACGATTTCTCTTTTTCCGTATCTAGCGTACAGCAATTTCAACGATTTCCCTTTTTTTCCTATTCAGCGTACAGCGACTTCAGCGATTTTTTTTCGTATTCAGCGTACAACTATTTCAACGTTTTTTCCGTATTCATCGTACATCTATTTCAATTAATTTTTCTCCTATTCAGCGTATAGCAATTTCAACGATTTTTTTCGTATTCAGCGTACTGCGATTTCAACGTTTTTTTTCGTATTCAGCGTTCAGCGATTTCAACGATTTTTTTCGTATTCTGCATACAGCTATTCCATAGATTTTCTTTCATATTCAGCGTACAGCTATTTCAACGATTTCTATTATTTTCTTATTTGGTGTTCAGCGATTTCAACGATTTCTCTTTTTTTCATATTCAGCGTGCAGAGATTTCAAAGATTTCATTTTTTTCGTATTCAGCGTACAGCGATTTCATCCTTTTCTCTTTTTCGTATTCAGTGTACAACGATTTCAACGATTTGTCTTTTTTCCGTATTCAGTGTACAAATATTTCAACGATTTCTCTTTTTTTCTTATTAGCGTAGAGTGATTTCGACAATTTCTCTTTTCTTCATATTCAGCGAAAAAGCGATTTCAACGATTTCTCTTTTTTATGATCACTGCACAGCGATATCTGCGATTTCTCTCTTTTTCTTATTCAACGTACAGCGATTTCAACGAATTCTCATTCTTCATGTTCACCGCAAAGCGATTTCAAAGATTTCTTTTTTTTCGTATTCAACGTAGAGCGATTTCAACGATTTCTCTTTTTTCATGTTCACCGCAAAGCGATTTCAACGAATTCACTTTTTTCCGTATTCAGAGTACAGCGATTTCAACGATTTCTCTTTACTTTCATATTCAGCGTGCAGAGATTTCAAAGATTTCATTTTTTTCGTATTCAGCGTTCAGCGATTTCAACGATTTTTTTCGTATTTTGCATACAGCTATTTCAAAGATTTTCTTTCATATTCAGCGTACAGCTATTTCAACGATTTCTATTATTTTCTTATTTGGTGTACAGCGATTTCAACGATTTTTCTTTTTTTCATATTCAGCGTGCAGAGATTTCAAAGATTTCATTTTTTTCGTATTCAGCGTACAGCGATTTCATCCTTTTCCCTTTTTCGTATTCAGCGTACAACGATTTCAACGATTTGTCTTTTTTTCGTATTCATTGTACATATATTTCAACCATTTCTCTTTTTTTCTTATTAGCGTAGAGTGATTTCGACAATTTCTCTTTTCTTAATATTCAGCGTAATGCGATTTCAACGATTTCTCTTTTTTTATGATCACCGCACAGCGATATCAACCATTTCTCTCTTTTTCTTATTCAACGTGCAGCGATTTCAACGAATTCTCATTCTTCATGTTCACCGCAAAGCGATTTCAACGATTTCTGTTTTTTTCTTATTCAACGTAGAGCGATTTCAACGTTTTCTCTTTTTTCATGTTCACCGCAAAGCGATTTGAACGAATTCACTTTTTTCCGTATTCAGAGCACAGCGATTTCAACGATTTCTCTTTACTTTCATATTCATCGTGCAGAGATTTCAAAGATTTCATTTTTTTGCATTCAGTGTACAGCGATTTAAACCTTTTCCTTTCTTCGTATTCAGCGTACAGCTATTTAAACGATTTGTCTTTTTTTCGTATTCAGTGTACAAATATATCAACGATTTCTCTTTTTTTTTCGTATTAGCGTAGAGCGATTTCGACGATTTCTCATTTTTTCGTATTCAGCGTAAAGCGATTTCAACGATTTCTCTATTTTTCGTATCCAAGATACAGCGATTGCAACGATTTGTCTTTGTTTCGTATTCAACGTACAGCGATTTCAACGATTTCTCTTTTTTTATGATCACCGCACAGCGATATCAACGATTTCTCTCTTTTTCTTATTCAACGTGCGGCGATTTCAACGAATTCTCTTTCTTCATATTCACCGCAAAGCGATTTCAACGATTTCTTTTTCTCGTATTCAACGTACAGCGATTTCAACGATTTCTCTTTTTTCATGTTCACCGCAAAGCGATTCGAACGAATTCTCTTTTTTCCCTATTCAGCGTACAGCGATTTCAACGAATTCTGCTTTTTTCTTATTCAGCGTACAGCGATTACAACGATTTCTCTTTTTTTCGTTATCAACAAACAGCGTTTTCAAAGATTTCTTTTTTTCTTTCGTATTCAGCCTACAGCGATTTGAACGATTTCTCTTTTTTTCGTATTCATCTTACGATTTCAACGATTTCTCCCTTTTTCCTATTCATCGTAGAGCGAATTCATCGGTTTCTCCTTTTTTCATATCCTACGTACAGCGATTATAACGATTTCTCTTCTTAAATGTTAATGGCACAGCGATTTCAAATATTTGTCTTTTTTTCGTATTCAGCGTAGCGCGATTTCAACGATTTCTCTTTTTTTCCTATACAGCGCTAGCGATTTCAACGATTTCCTTTTTTTTCGTATTCTACGTACAGTGATTTTAACGATTTCTCCTTTTTTCTTATTCAGAGTAAGGCCATTTCAACGATTTCTCTTTTTTCGTATTCAACGTACAGCGATTTCAACGACTTATATTTTTTTTATTCAACGTACAGCGATTTCAACGATTTCCTTTATTTTTCGCTCAGCGCACAGTGATTTCAAGTATTTCTTTTTTTTTCGTATTCAGTGTACAGCGATTTCAACGTATTCTCTTTTTTTCGTATACAACGTACAGCGATTTCAGCGGTTTCTCTTTTTTCGTGTTCAGCGATTGAGCGGTTTCTATTTTTTGGTATTCAGCGTACAGCGATTTCAACCATTTCTTTTTTTTTCGTATTCAGCGTACAGCGATTTCTATTTTTTTCGTATTCAATGTACAGCGAATTCAACGATTTCCCTATTTTTCTTATTCTACGTAGAGTGATTTCAACGATTTCTCTGTTTTTCGTATTCGCTGTATAGCGATTTCAACCATTTCTATTTTTTCGTATTCAACGTACAGTGATTTCAACGATTTCTGTTTTTTAGTATTCAGTGTACAGCGATTTCAACGATTTCTGTTTTTTCTTTTTCAACGTATAGCGATTCAACGATTTCTCCTTTTTCTTATTGAACTTATAGCGATTTCAACGATTTCTCTTTTTTTTCTTATTCAGCGTCCAGCGATTTCAACGATTTGTCTTTTGTCTTATTCAACGTACAGCGATTTCAACGATTTCTCTTTTTTCTCATTCAACTTATAGCGATTCAACGATTTCTCTATTTTCTTATTCAACTTATAGCGATTTCAACGATTTGTCTTTTTTTCGTATTCAGTTTACAGCGATTTCAACGAGTTCTCTTTTCTTCTTATTCAGCGTACAGCTATTTCAACGGGTTCTCTTTTATTCGTATTCAACCTACAGCGATTTCAACGATTTCTCTTTTTTTTCGTATTCCGCGTACAGCTATTTCAACGATATATTTTTCTTATTCAGCGTACAGCTATTTCCACGATTTTCTTTCGTATTCACCGTACAGCGATTTTAACGGTTTTTTTTCGAATTCAGCCTACAGCGATTTCAACGATTTCTCTTTTTTTCGTATTCAGCTTTCAACGATTTCAACGATGTCTCTCCTTTACCTATTCAACGTACAGCTATTTCATAGATTTCTCTTTTTTTCATATTCTACGTACAGCGATTTTAACGATTTCTCTTTGTACGTGTTCAGCGCACAGCGATTTCAAAGATTTCTTTTTTTTCGTATTCAGGGTACAGTGATATCAAACAGTTTATTATTTTTCGTATTCAGCGTTCAGCTATTTGAACGATTTCTCTTTTTTTTTGTATTCAACGTACAGTGATATTAACGATTTCTTTTTTTTTTTTCGTATTTGGTGTACAGCGATTTCAACGATTTCTCTTTTTCCGTATCTAGCGTACAGCAATTTCAACGATTTCTCTTTTTTTCCTATTCAGCGTACAGCGACTTCAGCGATTTTTTTTCGTATTCAGCGTACAACTATTTCAACGTTTTTTCCGTATTCATCGTACATCTATTTCAATTAATTTTTCTCCCATTCAGCGTATAGCAATTTCAACGATTTTTTTCGTATTCAGCGTACTGCGATTTCAACGTTTTTTTTCGTATTCAGCGTTCAGCTATTTCAACGATTTTTTTCGTATTCTGCATACAGCTATTTCAAAGATTTTCTTTCATATTCAGCGTACAGCTATTTCAACGATTTCTATTATTTTCTTATTTGGTGTACAGCGATTTCAACGATTTCTCTTTTTTTCATATTCAGCGTGCAGAGATTTCAAAGATTTCATTTTTTTCGTATTCAGCGTACAGCGATTTCATCCTTTTCTCTTTTTCGTATTCAGCGTACAACGATTTCAACGATTTGTCTTTTTTTCGTATTCATTGTACAAATATTTCAACCATTTCTCTTTTTTTCTTATTAGCGTAGAGTGATTTCGACCATTTCTCTTTTCTTCATATTCAGCTTAAAGCGATTTCAACGATTTCTCTTTTTTTATGATCACCGCACAGCGATGTCAACCATTTCCCTCTTTTTCTTATTCAACGTGCAGCGATTTCAACGAATTCTCATTCTTCATGTTCACCGCAAAGCGATTTCAACGATTTCTGTTTTTTTCGTATTCAACGTAGAGCGATTTCAACGATTTCTCTTTTTTCATGTTCACCGCAAAGCGATTTGAACGAATTCACTTTTATCCGTATTCAGAGCACAGCGATTTCAACGATTTCTCTTTACTTTCATATTCATCGTGCAGAGATTTCAAAGATTTCATTTTTTTGTATTCAGTGTACAGCGATTTAAACCTTTTCCTTTCTTCGTATTCAGCGTACATCTATTTAAACGATTTGTCTTTTTTTCGTATTCAGTGTACAAATATATCAACGATTTCTCTTTTTTTTTCGTATTCAGCGTAAAGCGATTTCAACGATTTCTCTATTTTTCGTATCCAATATACAGCGATTGCAACGATTTGTCTTTGTTTCGTATTCAACGTACAGCGATTTCAACGATTTCTCTTTTTTTATGATCACCGCACAGCGATATCAACGATTTCTCTCTTTTTCTTATTCAACGTGCGGCGATTTCAACGAATTCTCTTTCTTCATATTCACCGCAAAGCGATTTCAACGATTTCTTTTTCTCGTAATCAACGTACAGCGATTTCAACGATTTCTCTTTTTTCATGTTCACCGCAAAGCGATACGAACGAATTCTCTTTTTACCCTATTCAGCGTACAGCGATTTCAACGAATTCTGCTTTTTTCTTATTCAGCGTACAGCGATTACAACGATTTCTCTTTTTTTCGTAATCAACAAACAGCGTTTTCAAAGATTTCTTGTTTTCTTTCGTATTCAGCCTACAGCGATTTGAACGATTTCTCTTTTTTTCGTATTCAGCTTACGATTTCAACGATTTCTCCCTTTTTCCTATTCATCGTAGAGCGAATTCATCGGTTTCTCCTTTTTTCATATCCTACGTACAGCGATTATAACGATTTCTCTTCTTAAATGTTAATGGCACAGCGATTTGAAACATTTGTCTTTTTTTCGTATTCAGCGTAGCGCGATTTCAACGATTTCTCATTTTTCCTATACAGCGCTAGCGATTTCAACGATTTCCTTTTTTTTCGTATTCTACGTACAGTGATTTAAACGATTTCTCCTTTTTTCTTATTCAGAGTAAGGCCATTTCAACGATTTCTCTTTTTTTCGTATTCAACGTACAGCGATTTCAACGACTTATCTTTTTCTTATTCAACGTACAGCGATTTCAACGATTTCCTTTATTTTTCGCTCAGCGCACAGTGATTTCAAGTATTTCTTTTTTTTCGTATTCAGTGTACAGCGATTTCAACGTATTCTCTTTTTTCGTATACAACGTACAGCGATTTCAGCGGTTTCTCTTTTTTCGTGTTCAGCGATTGAGCGGTTTCTATTTTTTGGTATTCAGCGTACAGCGATTTCAACCATTTTTTTTTTTGTATTCAGCGTACAGCGATTTCTATTTTTTTCGTATTCAATGTACAGCGAATTCAACGATTTCCCTATTTTTCTTATTCTACGTAGAGTGATTTCAACGATTTCTCTGTTTTTCGTATTCGCTCTATAGCGATTTCAACCATTTCTATTTTTTCGTATTCAACGTACAGTGATTTCAACGATTTCTGTTTTTTAGTATTCAGTGTACAGCGATTTCAACGATTTCTGTTTTTTCTTATTCAACGTATAACGATTCAACGATTTCTCTTTTTTCTTATTGAACTTATAGCGATTTCAACGATTTCTCTTTTTTTTTTCTTATTCAGCGTCCAGCGATTTCAACGATTTGTCTTTTGTCTTATTCAACGTACAGCGATTTCAACGATTTCTCTTTTTTCTCATTCAACTTATAGCGATTCAACGATTTCTCTATTTTCTTATTCAACTTATAGCGATTTCAACGATTTGTCTTTTTTTCGTATTCAGTTTACAGCGATTTCAACGAGTTCTCTTTTCTTCTTATTCAGCGTACAGCTATTTCAACGAGTTCTCTTTTATTCGTATTCAACCTACAGCGATTTCAACGATTTCTCTTTTTTTTCGTATTCCGCGTACAGCTATTTCAACGATATATTTTTCTTATTCAGCGTACAGCTATTTCCACGATTTTCTTTCGTATTCACCGTACAGCGATTTTAACGGTTTTTTTTCGAATTCAGCCTACAGCGATTTCAACGATTTCTCTTTTTTTCGTATTCAGCTTTCAACGATTTCAACGATGTCTCTCCTTTACCTATTCAACGTACAGCTATTTCATAGATTTCTCTTTTTTTCATATTTTACGTACAGCGATTTTAACGATTTCTCTTTGTACGTGTTCAGCGCACAGCGAATTCCAAGATTTCTTTTTTTTCGTATTCAGGGTACAGTGATATCAAACAGTTTATTATTTTTCGTATTCAGCGTTCAGCTATTTGAACGATTTCTCTTTTTTTTTGTATTCAACGTACAGTGATATTAACGATTTCTTTTTTTTTTTTCGTATTTGGTGTACAGCGATTTCAACGATTTCTCTTTTTCCGTATCTAGTGTACAGCAATTTCAACGATTTCTCTTTTTTTCCTATTCAGCGTACAGCGACTTCAGCGATTTTTTTTCGTATTCAGCGTACAACTATTTCAACGTTTTTTCCGTATTCATCGTACATCTATTTCAATTAATTTTTCTCCTATTCAGCGTATAGCAATTTCAACGATTTTTTTCGTATTCAGCGTACTGCGATTTCAACGTTTTTTTTCGTATTCAGCGTTCAGCGATTTCAACGATTTTTTTCGTATTCTGCATACAGCTATTTCAAAGATTTTCTTTCATATTCAGCGTACAGCTATTTCAACGATTTCTATTATTTTCTTATTTGGTGTACAGCGATTTCAACGATTTCTCTTTTTTTCATATTCAGCGTGCAGAGATTTCAAAGTTTTCATTTTTTTCGTATTCAGCGTACAGCGATTTCATCCTTTTCTCTTTTTCGTATTCAGTGTACAACGATTTCAACGATTTGTCTTTTTTTCGTATTCAGTGTACAAATATTTCAACGATTTCTCTTTTTTTCTTATTAGCGTAGAGTGATTTCGACAATTTCTCTTTTCTTCATATTCAGCGAAAAAGCGATTTCAACGATTTCTCTTTTTTATGATCACCGCACAGCGATATCTACGATTTCTCTCTTTTTCTTATTCAACGTACAGCGATTTCAACGAATTCTCATTCTTCATGTTCACCGCAAAGCGATTTCAACGATTTCTTTTTTTTTCGTATTCAACGTAGAGCGATTTCAACGATTTCTCTTTTTTCATGTTCACCGCAAAGCGATTTGAACGAATTCACTTTTTTCCGTATTCAGAGTACAGCGATTTCAACGATTTCTCTTTACTTTCATATTCAGCGTGCAGAGATTTCAAAGATTTCATTTTTTTCCTATTCAGCGTACAGCGATTTCAACGATTTTTTTTCGTATTCTGCATACAGCTATTTCAAAGATTTTCTTTCATATTCAGCGTACAGCTATTTCAACGATTTCTATTATTTTCTTATTTGGTGTACAGCGATTTCAACGATTTCTCTTTTTTTCATATTCAGCGTGCAGAGATTTCAAAGATTTCATTTTTTTCGTATTCAGCGTACAGCCATTTCATCCTTTTCTCTTTTTCGTATTCAGCGTACAACGATTTCAACGATTTGTCTTTTTTTCGTATTCAGTGTACAAATATTTCAACCATTTCTCTTTTTTTCTTATTAGCGTAGAGTGATTTCGACAATTTCTCTTTTCTTCATATTCAGCGTAAAGCGATTTCAACGATTTCTCTTTTTTTATGATCACCGCATAGCGATATCAACCATTTCTCTCTTTTTCTTATTCAACGTACAGCGATTTCAACGAATTCTCATTGTTCATGTTCACCGCAAAGCGATTTCAACGATTTCTGTTTTTTTCGTATTCAACGTAGAGCGATTTCAACGATTTCTCTTTTTTCATGTTCACCGCAAAGCGATTTGAACGAATTCACTTTTTTCCGTATTCAGAGCACAGCGATTTCAACGATTTCTCTTTACTTTCATATTCATCGTGCAGAGATTTCAAAGATTTCATTTTTTTGTATTCAGTGTACAGCGATTTAAACCTTTTCCTTTCTTCGTATTCAGCGTACAGCTATTTAAACAATTTGTCTTTTTTTCGTATTCAGTGTACAAATATATCAACGATTTCTCTTTTTTTTCTTATTAGCGTAGAGCGATTTCGACGATTTCTCATTTTTTCGTATTCAGCGTAAAGCGATTTCAACGATTTCTCTATTTTTCGTATCCAAGATACAGCGATTGCAACGATTTGTCTTTGTTTCGTATTCAACGTACAGCGATTTCAACGATTTCTCTTTTTTTATGATCACCGCACAGCGATATCAACGATTTCTCTCTTTTTCTTATTCAACGTGCGGCGATTTCAACGAATTCTCTTTCTTCATATTCACCGCAAAGCGATTTCAACGATTTCTTTTTCTCGTATTCAACGTACAGCGATTTCAACGATTTCTCTTTTTTCATGTTCACCGCAAAGCGATTCGAACGAATTCTCTTTTTTCCCTATTCAGCGTACAGCGATTTCAACGAATTCTGTTTTTTTCTTATTCAGCGTACAGCGATTACAACGATTTCTCTTTTTTTCGTAATCAACAAACAGCGTTTTCAAAGATTTCTTTTTTTCTTTCGTATTCAGCCTACAGCGATTTGAACGATTTCTTTTTTTTTCGTATTCATCTTACGATTTCAACGATTTCTCCCTTTTTCCTATTCATCGTAGAGCGAATTCATCGGTTTCTCCTTTTTTCATATCCTACGTACAGCGATTATAACGATTTCTCTTCTTAAATATTAATGGCACAGCGATTTCAAACATTTGTCTTTTTTTCGTATTCAGCGTAGCGCGATTTCAACGATTTCTCTTTTTTTCCTATACAGCGCTAGCGATTTCAACGATTTCCTTTTTTTTCGTATTCTACGTACAGTGATTTTAACGATTTCTCCTTTTTTCTTATTCAGAGTAAGGCCATTTCAACGATTTCTCTTTTTTTCGTATTCAACGTACAGCGATTTCAATGTCTTATCTTTTTCTTATTCAACGTACAGCGATTTCAACGATTTCCTTTATTTTTCGCTCAGCGCACAGTGATTTCAAGTATTTCTTTTTTTTCGTATTCAGTGTACAGCGATTTCAACGTATTCTCTTTTTTTCGTATACAACGTACAGCGATTTCAGCGGTTTCTCTTTTTTCGTGTTCAGCGATTGAGCGGTTTCTATTTTTTGGTATTCAGCGTACAGCGATTTCAACCATTTCTTATTTTTTCGTATTCAGCGTACAGCGATTGCTATTTTTTTCGTATTCAATGTACAGCGAATTCAACGATTTCCCTATTTTTCTTATTCAACGTAGAGTGATTTCAACGATTTCTCTGTTTTTCGTATTCGCTGTATAGCGATTTCAACCATTTCTATTTTTTCGTATTTAACGTACAGTGATTTCAACGATTTCTGTTTTTTAGTATTCAGTGTACAGCGATTTCAACGATTTCTGTTCTTTCTTATTCAACGAATAGCGATTCAACGATTTCTCTTTTTTCTTATTGAACTTATAGCGATTTCAACGATTTCTCTTTTTTTTCTTATTCAGCGTCCAGCGATTTCAACGATTTGTCTTTTGTCTTATTCAACGTACAGCGATTTCAACGATTTCTCTTTTTTCTCATTCAGCTTATAGCGATTCAACGATTTCTCTATTTTCTTATTCAACTTATAGCGATTTCAACGATTTGTCTTTTTTTCGTATTCAGATTACAGCGATTTAAACGATTTCTCTTTTCTTCTTATTCAGCGTACAGCTATTTCAACGAGTTCTCTTTTATTCGTATTCAACGTACAGCGATTTCAACGATTTCTCTTTTTTCATGTTCACCGCAAAGCGATTTGAACGAATTCACTTTTTTCCGTATTCAGAGTACAGCGATTTCAACGATTTCTCTTTACTTTCATATTCAGCGTGTAGAGATTTCAATGATTTCATTTTTTTCGTATTCAGCGTACAGCGATTTAAAGCTTTTCCTTTTTTCGTATTCAGCGTACAGCTATTTAAACAATTTGTCTTTTTTTCGTATTCAGTGTACAAATATATCAACGATTTCTCTTTTTTTTCGTATTAGCGTAGAGCGATTTCGACGATTTCTCATTTTTTCGTATTGAGCGTAAAGCGATTTCAACGATTCCTCTATTTTTCGTATCCAAGATACAGCGATTGCAACGATTTGTCTTTGTTTCGTATTCAACGTACAGCGATTTCAACGATTTCTCTTTTTTTTATGATCACCGCACAGCGATATCAGCGATTTCTCTCTTTTTCTTATTCAACGTGCGGCGATTTCAACGAATTCTCTTTCTTCATATTCACCGCAAAGCGATTTCAACGATTTCTTTTTCTCGTATTCAACGTACAGCGATTTCAACGATTTCTCTTTTTTCATGTTCACCGCAAAGCTATTCGAACGAATTCTCTTTTTTCCCTATTCAGCGTACAGCGATTTCAACGAATTCTGTTTTTTTCTTATTCAGCGTACAGCGATTACAACGATTTCTCTTTTTTTCGTTATCAACAAACAGCGTTTTCAAAGATTTCTTTTTTTCTTTCGTATTCAGCCTACAGCGATTTGAACGATTTCTCTTTTTTTCGTATTCAGCTTACGATTTCAACGATTTCTCCCTTTTTCCTATTCATCGTAGAGCGAATTCATCGGTTTCTCTTTTTTTCATATCCTACGTACAGCGATTATAACGATTTCTCTTCTTAAATATTCATGGCACAGCGATTTCAAACATTTGCCTTTTTTTCGTATTCAGCGTAGCGCGATTTCAACGATTTCTCTTTTTTTCCTATACAGCTCTAGCGATTTCAACGATTTCCTTTTTTTTCGTATTCTACGTACAGTGATTTTAACGATTTCTCCTTTTTTCTTATTCAGAGTAAGGCCATTTCAACGATTTCTCTTTTTTTCGTATTCAACGTACAGCGATTTCAACGACTTATCTTTTTCTTATTCAACGTACAGCGATTTCAACGATTTCCTTTATTTTTCGTTCAGCGCACAGTGATTTCAAGTATTTCTTTTTTTTTCGTATTCAGTGTACAGCGGTTTCAACGTATTCTCTTTTTTTCGTATACAACGTACAGCGATTTCAGCGGTTTCTCTTTTTTCGTGTTCAGCGATTGAGCGGTTTCTATTTTTTGGTATTCAGCGTACAGCGATTTCAACCATTTCTCTTTTTTTCGTATTCAGCGTACAGCGATTTCTATTTTTTTCGTATTCAATGTACAGCGAATTCAACGATTTCCCTATTTTTCTTATTCAACGTAGAGTGATATCTCTGTTTTTCGTATTCGTTGTATAGCGATTTTAACGATTTCTATTTTTTCGTATTCAACGTACAGTGATTTCAACGATTTCTGTTTTTTAGTATTCAGTGTACAGCGATTTCAACGATTTCTGTTTTTTCTTATTCAACGTATAGCGATTCAACGATTTCTCTTTTTTCTTATTCAACTTATAGCGATTCAACGATTTCTCTTTTTTCTTATTCAACTTATAGCGATTTCAACGATTTCTCTTTTTTTCGTGTTCAGTGTACAGCGATTTCAACGAGTTCTCTTTTCTTCTAATTAAGCGTACAGCTATTTCAACGAGTTCTCTTTTATTCGTATTCAACGTACAGCGATTTCAACGATTTCTCTTTTTTCGTATTCCGCGTACAGCTATTTCAACGATATCTTTTGTTTTTCAGCGTACAGCTATTTCCACGATTTTCTTTCGTATTCACCGTACAGCGATTTTAACGGGTTTTTTTTTTTCGAATTCAGCCTACAGCGATTTCAACGATTTCTCTTTTTTTCGTATTCAGCTTTCAACGATTTCAACGATGTCTCTCCTTTACCTATTCAACGTACAGCTATTTCATAGATTTCTCTTTTTTTCATATTCTACGTACAGCGATTTTAACGATTTCTCTTTGTACGTGTTCAGCGCACAGCGATTTCAAAGATTTTTTTTTTTTCGTATTCAGGGTACAGTGATATCAAACAGTTTATTATTTTTCGTATTCAGCGTTCAGCTATTTGAACGATTTCTCTTTTTTTTGTATTCAACGAACAGTGATATTAACGATTTCTTTTTTTTTTCTTATTCGGTGTACAGCGATTTCAACGATTTCTCTTTTTTCGTATTCAGCGTACATCAATTTCAACGATTTCCCTTTTTTCGTGTTCAGCGCATAGGACTTGAATGGATTCTCGTTTTTCCTTATTCAGCGTACAGCGATTTCAACGATTTCTCTTTTTTTTACGTATTCAAGTCCAGCGATTTCAACGATTTCTCTCTTTTTGGTATTTAGCTTTCAGCGATTTTTCGCTTTTTCGTATTCAGCGTAAAGTAATTTCAACGAA
Source organism: Periplaneta americana (assembly GCF_040183065.1). NCBI lineage: Eukaryota > Metazoa > Arthropoda > Insecta > Blattodea > Blattidae > Periplaneta > Periplaneta americana. The sequence continues at coordinate 149,921,248 of NC_091131.1, forward strand.
TTTTTCTCATTCAGCGTACAGCGGCTTCAACGTTTTTTTCGTAATTAGTGTATAGCGATTTCAACGGTTTTTTTTCTATTCACCTTACAGCCATTCCTTCTATTTTTTCCTTTCATCGTTCAGTAATTTCAAACTATTTTTTTTGTCCGTTCACCATTCCTTCCAGTGCATCCTTAAGTAGGCAGTTTCTTCTTAGACCTTGCCCGAGGCAATTCCTTTTTTTTTCTTCCTGATCTTTATCAGCATCATTCTTTCTTCACCCTTTCTTTCCAACAGAGCTTCATTTCTTATTCTGTTTGTCTGTTTCACACCCCGGTCTTTGTCACACTCCACACAAAGCACATCACTAGTCTTTCCATTAGCTGTTTTTTTAGAGTTCTGTAGAATGCCCTTTTTCTCTATGAAAAGTTTAGTGTTATTATAAATGCAACTAATATTATAAGAAAAAGGATTTGCTCTCCTAGAGGACTGTGTAACTCCGTTGACTTAGTCTTTTGTATGCATTTATTTTACATTAACTTGTACTCTAGTTAGTTAGATATAATACACTTTGTAAAATGTACAGTATTATTATTCTTGTTTACTTTAGGAATTATTTTTATTGTAATGATATATATATATTTATATATTTTGAAATTAAAAAAGATGGAAAGAAGAATTGGTGAGGTAAGGTCGGCTAGAGGGGAGGAGGAGGCCGAAATAGGAGTAATAATACTGTACAGTTTAAATGAAATTGCGTATTAGTTTTAATAATAATAATAATGATGCTAATAATAATAATAATAATAATAATAATAATAATAATAATAATAATAATAATAATAATAATAATATCTTTTGAGAACGGCCTCGGAACGCGATGAAAATTGTCAGGGAATGTTGGTTGAAGAAGTTATTAATTCTGTAGGTAGTCTACCCTGCATTACTGTAAATCCTAATATTCTTCACAGTCCGTCAGAAGTATTCGCTGTCCTAGAAAATTATTCAGACTTCTTCCCTATTACTCGAAATTTGTAATGATCCGTCACCCATTATAATTACTAATTATTTTATTTTATTCATCGTGGTCATCCTCTATTACTCCTCATTGTAGGTCATCGTCATCAGACATTATTCGTCACCGTATCTCGTCATCCAATATTATTCATTATCATAGGTTTTCTGCCACAATTAATCGTAATTTATACGCCACAATTCTTCAAAACATGCCCGTAAATCGTCAATATTGGTCATCAATCACCAATCATCAGTCATTCTCCCTTATTCGTCGTACTGGATCATCGTATCATATAATTCGTCTGTAATCCTCCATTATCCGTCATAATATATCTTCAATCTTAATCGTCATAGTCATCGTCCTCGTCGTCATAGCCCACCATCAATCACAGTTCATCATAGTCATCCTTTATTATTCGTCATTTCAAATTTTTGTTTAGCCAACAGTCCTAAAACAGATCTGAAACTCATATGGCATTACTCATGAGGCAATTAAGCCAAGAGATAATGGGGTAGAGTGGCAAGATCATTTCTTCTTCCACTGGATACATCGCTAATTACTTAGATATTACACTAATCAGAGTATAATTTTTTAGTAGGTTAATTTACGACACTTTATCAACATCTTAGGTTATATAGCTCCTGAAAGAGATGAAGGTGATAATGCCGGTGAAATGAGTCGGGGTCCAGCACCGAAAGTTACCCAGCATTTGATCATATTGGGTTGAGGGAATACCCCGGAAAAACCTCAACCAGGTAAATTGCCCCCACCGGAAATCGAACCCGTGCTACACGGTTTCGCGGCCAGCGCGTCGCTACTTTTACTCCACAGATGTGGACTCAGACTATTATGAGACACAATTAATATAATTCGTTATACTTCGTCGGTATCCTCCGAAATTAGTCAGTTTGTCGTCCGCATAACCAAGGTGAATAACATAGAAGGACGTCCAACTCAATTTACGAATTGCATTCAGAATTTAGGGATTGTACTTTTTGTTTGTATTCAGCGTACAGCTATTTCAACGATTTCTCTTTTTTCCGTATTCAGCGTACCGCTATTTCAACTATTCTTTTTCGTACTAGTGTACAGCTATTTCAAAGATTTCTCTTTTTTTTTTCGTATCCAACATCGGCTATTTCTACCATTTTTTTCCTATTCACGGTGCAGCGATTTCAATGAATTCTATTTTTTCGTATTTAGCGTACAGCGATTTCAACGAGTCCTCTTTGTTTCGTATTCACTGTGCAGCTATTTCAACCATACTTTTTGTATTCAGTGTAGGCCTACAGCGATTTCAACGATTACTTTTTTCCGTATTCATCGGTCAGCGATTTCAACGATTTCTCTTTAATTCTTATTGATCTGTAAGCGATTTAACCGATTACTCTTTTTTTCCTATTCAACGTACAGCGATTTCAACGATTTCTCGTTTTTCCCATTCAGCGTACAGCGACTTCAACGATTTTTTTTGTATTCAGCGTACAACTATTTCAACGTTTTTTTGTATTCATCGTACAGCTATTTCAACGAATTTTTCTCCTAGTCTGCGTACAGCGATTTCAGCGATTTATTTCGTATTCACCGTACAGCGATTTCAACGATATTTTTTCGTATTCTGCGTACAGCGACTTAAACGTTTTTTTTTGTACTCAGCGTACAGCTCTTTCAAAGATTTTCTTTCATAGTCAGCGTACACCTATTTCAACGACTTCTCTTTTTTTCTTATTCAGCGTAGAGCGGTTTCAACGATATATTTTTCATATTCATCGTACAGAGTTTTCAACGATTTCAATTTTTTCGTATTCAGCATACAGCGATTTCAACGATTTCTCCTTTTTCGTATTCAGCGTACAGTTATTTCAAAATTATTTTCGTATTCAGTGTACAGCGATTCAAATGATTTCTCTTTTTTTTCGCGTTCAAGGTACAGCTATTTCAACGAGTTCTCTCTTTATCGTATTCAGCTTACAGCGATTTCAACGATTTCTCTTCTTTCGTATTCAACTTTCAGCTACATCAATCATAATTTTTTTGTATTCAACGTACAGCGATATGAAGAATTTGTCCCTTTTTCGTATTCAACGTTCAGCGATTTTAAACGATTTCTCTTTTTTCGTATTTAGCGTACCGCGATTTCAATGATTTCTCTTTTTTTCGTCATCAAATTACAGCGATTCCAACGATTTCTCTTTTTTCGTATTCAACTTACAGCGATTCCAACGATTACTTTTTCGTATTCAGCGTACAACTATTTCAATGATTTTTTCTCGTATCCAGCATACAGCTATTTCAAAGTTTTTTTCAGCGTAAAACGATTTCAACGATATTTTTTCGTGTTCATAGTACAACGATTTCAACGATTTTTATTCGTGTTCAGCGTAGAAGTATTTCAAAGATATTTTTTCGTATTCAGCGTATAGTTATTTCAACGATTATCTTTCGTATTCTGCGTGCAGCTAATTCAACGATTTCTCTTTGTTTCGTATTCAGTGTACAGCAATTTCAATTATTTCTCTTTTTTTCATATTCAGCGTACTGCGATTTCAACGATTTCTCTTCTTTCCGTATTAGCGTACAGCGATTTCAACGATTTTTTTTTCGTATTCAAAGTACAGCGATTAAAACAATTTCTCTTTTTTTCCGTAATCAGCTTACAGCGATTTCAACGATTTTTTTCGTATTCAGCGTACAGCGATTTCAACGATTTTCTTTCGGATTCAGCCTACAACGATTTCAACGATTTTTTCTTCGTATTCGGCCAAGAGCAATTTCAACGATATCTCTTTTCTTCGTATTCAGCATACAGAGATTTCAACGATTTCTTTTGATATTCAGCGTACAGAGATTTCAACGATTTTTTTTCGTATTCAGCGTTCAGCGATTTCAACGATTTATTTTCTCATATTCAACGTACAGCGATTGCAACGATTTCTCTTTTTTTCGTGTTGAGCGCACAGCGATTCATCGTTTTTTTCGTATTCGGCGTACAAAGATTTGAACGATTTTTTTTCCTAATCAGCGTACAGCTATTTCAACGATTTTCTTTCATATTCAGCGTATAGCCATTTCAACGTTTTCTCTTTTTTCGTAATAAAAGTACAGCGATTAAAACAATTTCTCTTTTTTTCGTATTCAACTTACAGGGATTTCAACGATATTTTTTTTCGTATTCAGCGTACAACTATTTCAACGATTTTCTTTTGTATTCTGCGTACAGCGATTTCAACGATTTCTCTTTTTTTCGCATTTAGGGTAAAGCGATTTCAACGATTTCTATATTTTTTGTATTCAACGTACAGCGATTTCAACGATTTCTTTTTTGTGTTCAAAGTACAGTGATTTCAACGATTTCTCTTTTTTCATGTTGACCGCACAGCGATTTAAATGATTCCTCATTTTTCGTATTCAGCGCACAGCGATTTCAACGATTTGTCTTTTTTTCTCTTTCAGCGTACAGTGATTTAGACGATTTCTCTTTTTTTCGTATTCAGCGTACAGCGATTTCAACGATTTCTCTTTTTTCGTATTCTGCGTACAGCGATTTCAACGATATTTTTTTCCCATTCAGCGTACAGTAGTGTCAACGTTTTCTTTGGTATTCAGCGTACAGCTATTTGAACGGTTTTATTTTGAATTCAGCCTAGAGCGATTTCCAAGATTTCCCTTTTTTCGTATTCAGCGTACGATTTCAACGATTTCTCTCCTTTTCCTATTCAATGTACAGCGATTGTAACGAGTTCTCTTTTTACGTGTTCAGCGCACAGTGATTTTAAGGTTCTCCCTTTTTTCGTGTTCAGCGTATAGCCATTTCAATGATTTCTCATTCTTTCGTATTTAGAGTTCAGCGATTTCAAAAATTTCTCTCTTTTTCGTATATAACGTACTTTGATTTGAACGATTTCTCTTTTTTGCATTCGGTGTACAGCACTTTTAACGATTTCCCTTTTTTCGTATTCAATGTACAGGACTTGAACGGTTTCTCTTTTTTTTTATTCAACGTACAGCGATTTCAACGATTTCTCTATTTTCGTATTCAGCATATTGCGATTTCAATGATTTCTCTTTTTTTCGTATTGAACGTACACAGATTTCAACGATTTCTCATTTTTTCATATTCAGCGTACAGCGATATCAACCCTTTTCTTTTCGTATTCAGGGTACAGCGATTTCAAAGATATTTTTCGTATTCAGCGTACAGCTATTTCAAAGATTTTCTTTCATATTCAACGTATAGCCATTTTCAACGAATTCTCTTTTTTTCGTATTCAAAGTACAGCGATTAAAACGATTTCTCTTCGCATTTAGCTTACAGCGATTTGCAACGAAATTTTTTTCGTATTCAGCGTACAGCTATTTCAACGATTTTTTTTCGTTTTCAGCGTAGAGCGATTTCAACGATTTTTTTTTTTGTTTTCGGCCAAAAGCGTTTTTAACGATTTCTCTTTTTTTCGTATTCTGCGTGCAGCGATTTCAACGATTTTTTCTCGTATTCTGCGTACAGAAATTCAACGATATTTTATTCGTATTCAGCTTACAGCTATTTCAAAGATTTTCTATCGTTTTCAGCTTGCAGCGATTAAAAGGATTTTTTTTTCGTATTTGGCCTACAGCGATTTCAACGATTTCACTTTTTTTCGTGTTCAGCGTACAGCGATTTCTACGATTACTATTTTTCGCATTTAGAGTACAGCGATTTCAACGATTTCTCTTCTTTCCGTATTAGCGTGCAGCGATTTCAACGATTTCTATTTTTTGCTTATTCAGCGTAAAGCGATTTCAACGATTTATTTTTTCGTATTCAAAGTACAGCGATTAAAACAATTTCTCTTTTTTTCCGTAATCAGGTTACAGCGATTTCAACGATTTTTTTCGTATTCAGCGTACAGCGATTTCAACGATTTCTTTCGGATTCAGCCTACAACGATTTCAACGATTTTTTCTTCGTATTCGGCCAAGAGCAATTTCAACGATATCTCTTTTCTTCGTATTCAGCATACAGCGATTTCAACGATTTCTTTTGGTATTCAGCGTACAGAGATTTCAACGATTTTTTTCGTATTCAGCGTTCAGCGATTTCAACGATTTATTTTCTCATATTCAACGTACAGCGATTGCAACGATTTCTCTTTTTTTCGTGTTGAGCGCACAGCGATTCATCGTTTTTTTCGTATTCGGCGTACAAAGATTTGAACGATTTTTTTTCCTAATCAGCGTACAGCTATTTCAACGATTTTCTTTCATATTCAGCGTATAGCCATTTCAACGTTTTCTCTTTTTTCGTAATAAAAGTACAGCGATTAAAACAATTTCTCTTTTTTTCGTATTCAACTTACAGGGATTTCAACGATATTTTTTTTCGTATTCAGCGTACAACTATTTCAACGATTTTCTTTTGTATTCTGCGTACAGCGATTTCAACGATTTTTTTTCGTATTTGGCCTACAGCGATTTCAAAGATTTCTCTTTTTTTCGTATTCAGCGTACAGCGATTGAATGATTTTTTTTCGTATTCAGCGTACAGAATTTTCAACGATCTTTTTCGTATTCAGCGTACAGCGATTTCAACGATTTGTCTTTTTTCCTTATTTTGCGTACAGCGATTTCAACGATTTCTCTTTTTTCGTATTCAGCGTACAGCGATTTCAACGATTTTTTTTCGTATTTGGCCTACAGCGATTTCAAAGATTTCTCTTTTTTTCGTATTCAGCGTACAGCGATTGAATGATTTTTTTTCGTATTCAGCGTACAGAATTTTCAACGATTTTTTTCGTATTCAGCGTACAGCGATTTCAACGATTTGTCTTTTTTCCTTATTTTGCGTACAGCGATTTCAACGATTTCTCTTTTTTCGTATTCAGCGTACAGCGATTTCAACGATTTCTCTTTTTTTCTTATTCAACGTATAGCGTTTTCAACTATTTCTCTTTTTTTCTTATTCAGCGTATAGCGATTTTAAAGAGTTCTCTTTTTTACGCATTCAACGTACAGATATTTCAACGATTTCTCTTTTTTTCGTATTCAGCTTACAGCGATTTCAACGATTTCTCTTTTTTCCGCATTCAGCGTATAGCGATTTCAACGGTTTTTTTTGTATTCACCGCACAACCATTCCTACTATTTTATCTTTTACATTGTTCAGCAATTTAAAGTATTTTTTTGTCCGTTCACTATTCCTTCCATTTCATCCTTCAGTAGGCAGTTTCTTCTTAGGCCTCGACCCCGGCAATTCCTTTTTTTCATCCTGATCATTTTCAGCATCATTCTTTCTTCACCCTTTCTTTCCAACACAGTTTCATTTCTTATTCTGTCTGTTTCACACCCTCCATTCTTCTCCATATCTACATTTCAAGTGACTCTAGTCTCTTCTCTTCACTTCGTCGTAATTTCTATGTTTCCTCCTTATACAATGTGATACTCCACACAAAGCACTTCACTAGTCTCTCCACTAGTTGTTTTTCTAGAGTTCCGTAGAATGCTCTTTTCCCTATTAAATTTTTTTTTTGTTATTATAAATGCACCTAATTGTATAAGAAAAAGATTTGCTTTCCTAAAGGACTATGTAATTCTGTTGACTTAGTCTTTTGTATTCGTTTATTATGCATTAACTTTTACTCTAGTTAGTTAGATATAATACACTTTGTAATATATACAGTATTATTACTCTTTTTTACTTTAGGATATATTTTTATTGTAATTATATATAATTATATTTTGAAAATTAGAAAAAATGTGAAAGGACAATAGGCTAGGTAAGGTCGGCTAGAGGGGAGGAGGAGGCCGAAATAGGAGTAATAATACTCTACAGTTTAAATAATATTGCATGTTAGTTTTAATAATAATAATAATAATAATAATAATAATAATAATAATAATAATAATAATAATAATATTTTTTGAGAACGGCCTGGGACTCGATGAAAATTGTCACGGAATGTAGGTTGAAGAATGTATTAATTCTGTAGGTAGCCTACCGTGCGTTACCGTAAACCGTAATATTCTTCACAGTCCGTCAGAAGTAGTCGCTGTCCTAAAAAATTATTCAGATTTCTTCCCTATTACTCGTAATTCGTAATTATCCGTCACACATTATAATTACTACTTATTTTATTTTATTCATCGTAGTCATCCTTTATTACTCGTCATCGTAGGTCATCGTCATCAGACATTATTTGCCACCATAGGTCGTCATCCAACATTATTCATTTTCTTAGGTTGTCTGCCACAATTCATCGTAACTTATCCGCCACAATTCTTCATAGTCATCCCCGTAACTCGTCAATATTGGTCATAAATCACCATTCATCAGTCATGCTCCATCATCCTCCTCGTCGTCATAGCCCATTATCAATCACAGTTCATCATTGTCATCCTTTATTATTCGTCATTTCAAATTGTTGTTTAGCCAACAGTCCTAAAACAGATCTGAACCTCATAAGGCATCACTCATGAGGCAATTAACCCAAGGGATAATGAGGTAGAGTGGCATGTTCATTTCCCCTTCCATTGCATACATCACTGATTAGTTAGATATTACACTGATCAGTCTATTATTTTTAATAGGTTATTTTACGACGCTTTATGAACATCTTATGTTATTTGGAGTCTGAATGAGATGAAGGTGATAATGCCGGTGAATTGAGTCAGGGGTCCAGCACCGAAAGTTACCCAGCATTTGCTCATATTGGGTTGAGTTAAATCCCCGGAAAAAACCTCAACCAGGTAAATTGCCCAGACCGGGAATCGAACCAGGGCCACATGGTTTCGCGGCCAGCGCGTCGCTGACCGTTACTCCACAGATGTGGACTCAGAACTTATGAGACACAATATAATTCGTTATACTTCGTTGTTATCCTCCGAAATTAGTTTGTCGTCCGCATAACCAAGGTAAATAACATAGAAGGACGTCCAGCTCAATTTATGAATTGCATTCAGCATTTAGGGGTTGTACTTTTTGTTTGTATTCAGCGTACAGCGATTTCAACGGTATTTTTTTCCTTCTTATTCAGCGTACAGCGATTGCTACGGTGTTTTTTTTGTTTTGGTATTCGGCGTACAGCTATTTCAACGATTTCTCTTTTTTTCGTATTCAACGTACAGCGATTTCAAACGTTTTCTCTTTTTTCGTTTTCAGCGAACAGGACTTGAACGGTTTCTCTTTTTTTCGTATTCAGCGTTCAGCGATTTCAACGATTTCTCTTGTTTATCGTATTCAACGTACAGCGATTTCAACGATTTCTTTTTTTTTTCGTATTCAGCGTACAGCGATTTTAACGATTTCTCTTTTATTCATATTCAGTATACAGCGATTACAACGATTTCTGTTTTTTCGTATTCAACGTACAACGATTTCAAAGATTTCTCTTGTTTTCTTATTCAGCTTACAGCGATTTCAACGATTTCTCTTTTTCTCGTATTGTGGGGTAGATTATTTTACGAAGCTTTATCAACAGCTTAGGTTATTTAGTGTCTGAATGAGATGAAGGTGATAATGCCGGTGAAATGAGTCCGGGGTCCAACACCGAAATTTACCCAGCATTTGCTCATATTGGTTTGAGGGAAAACCCCGGAAATAACCTCAACCAGGTAACTTGCCCCGACCGAGAATCGAACCCGGGCCACCTGGTTTCACAGCTAGACTCGCTAACCGTTACTCCACAGGTGTGGACTCGTATTGTGTGTACAGCGATTTAAATCTATTCTCCTTTCTCCGTATTCAGATTTCAGCGATTTCAACGATTTCTCTTTTTTTCCTATTCAACGTACAGGGATTTCAACGATTTCTCCCTTTTCGTATCCGATGTACAGCGGTTTCAACGATTTCTCTTTTTTCGTATTCAACGTACAGCGATTTCAAACGTTTTCTCTTTTTTCGTTTTCAGCGAACAGGACTTGAACGGTTTCTCTTTTTTTCGTATTCAGCGTTCAGCGATTTCAACGATTTCTCTATTTTCGTATTCAGCGTATTGCGATTTCTATGATTTCTCTTTTTTTCGTATTCAAAGCACAGCGATTAAAACAATTACTCTTTTTTTCGCATTCTGCTTACAGTGAATTTAACGATATTATTTTCGTATTCAGCGTACAGCTCCTACAACGAATTTCTTCCGTTTTCTGCGTACAGCGATTTCAACGATTTTATTTCGTATTCGACCTACAGCTATTTCCACGATTTCTATTTTTTTCCCGTATTCAGCGTACTGCGATTTCAACGAATTTTTTTCGTATTCGTCCTACAGCGTTTTCAACGATTTCTATTTTTTTTTCGTATTCTGTGTACAGCGATTTCAACGATTTCTATTTTATTCGTATTAGCGTACAGGGATTTCAATTATTTCTCTCATTTTCGTATTCAGCGTAAAGCGTTTTCTACGATTTCCCTATTTTTCGTATTCAACGTACAGCGATTTCAACGATTTCTCGTTTTTTCGTATACAGCATATCGCTATTTCAACTATTATTTCTCGTATACATTGTACAGCGATTTCAGCGATTTGTCTTATTTTCATATTCAACGTACAGTTATTTCAACGATTTCTCTTTTTTATCGTATTCAACGTACAGTTATTTCAACCATTCATTCCCATTCTGCGTGCAACATTTCAATGAATACTCTTTTCTTCCTATTCAGCGTACAGCGATTTCAACGATTCCTCTATATTTCTTATTCAACGTATAGGTATTTCAAACATACATTTTTGTATTCAGAGTACAGCGATTTCAAGGATTATTTTTTTTCCGTATTCAACGTACAGCGTTTTAAATTATTTCAATTTCTTTTTTTCGTATTCAGCGTACAGCAATTTCAAGGATTTCTGTTTTTTTTTCGTATTCAGCGTACAGCGACAATTCTTTTTTATTCAACGTACAACTATTTCACCGTCTTTTATCGTATTGAGCGTACAGCTATTCAACGATTTCTATTTTTCGTACTCATCCTACAGCGATTTCATCAATATCTCTTTTTTCCTTATTCTGTGTACAGCGATTTAAACGGTATCTTTTTTGTTCGTATTAGCGTACGGCGAATTCTAGATTTCTCTTTTTTCGTATTCAGCGTAAAGCGATGTCAATGATTTCCCTTTTTTTCGTATTCAGAGTACAGTGATTAAAAAGATTTCTCTTTTTTTCGTATTGAGCTTACAGCGATTTCAAAGATACTTTTTTTGTATTCAGCGTACAGCGAATTCAACGATATTTTTTCTAATTCAGCGTATAGCGATTTGAACGATATTTCTGTTCCCCTTATTCAGCGTACAGCGATTTCAACGATTTCTCTTTTTTGTATTCAGTTTACAGTTATTCAACGAATTCTATTTTTCGTATTCAGCGTACAACGATGTCAACGATTTCTCTTTTTTTCGTATTCAGCCTAAGGCGATTTCAACGATTTCTCTTTTTTTCGTATTCAAAGTACAGCGATTAATACGATTTCTCTTTTATTCGTATTCAGTTTACAGCGATTTCAACAGAATTTTTTTCGTATTCAGGGTACAGCTATTTCAACGATTTTCTTTCGTATTGTGTGTACAGCGATTTCAACGATTCTTTTTTTGTATTCGTCCTAAAGCGATTGCAAAGATTTCTCTTTTTATCGTTTTCAGCGTACAGCGTATTCAACGATTTTCTTTCGTATTCAGCGTACAGATATTTCAACGACTTTTTTCGTATTCAGCGTACAGCGATTTCAACGATTTATCTGTTTTCGAATTGAGCGTACAACGAATTCAACGAAATTTTTCGTTTTCAGCGTACAGGTATTTCAAAGATATTTTTACGTATTGAGCGTACAGATATATCAACGATTTTCTTTCATATTCTGCGAGCTTATTCAGCGATTTCTTTTCTTTTCCTGTTCAGCGTACAGGTATTTCAAAGAAATTTTTCCGTATTCAGCGTAGTTATTTCAACGATTTTCTTTCATATTCTGCGTGCTCTTTCAACGATTTGTTTTTTTTTCCTATTCAGGGTACAGCGATTTCAACGATTTCTCTTTTTTTATATTCAGCGCACAGCGATTTCAACGATTTCTATTTTTCATATACGGCGTACAGGGATTTCAAAGATTTCTCTTTATTTTCTTATTCAGCGTACAATGATTTTAACGATTTGTCCCTTTTTCCTATTCAACGTACAGCGATTTCATCGATTTGTCTTTTTCTCATAATTATTCTATGTACAGCTTTTTTAACGATTTCATTTTTTACGTGTTCAGCGCTCAGCGATTTCACGGATTTCTCTTTATTTCGTATTCAGCGAAAAGCGATTTCAACGACTTCTCTTTTTTTCGTATTTAGCTATCAGCGATTTCAACAATTTCTCTTTTTTCGTATTCAACGTACAGTGATTTCAACGATTTCTCGCTTTTTCGTTTTCGGAGTAGAGCGATTTCAACGATTTTTGCTTTTCTTGTATTCAGCGTATAGCGATTTCACCGATTTCTCTTTTTTTCATATCCAACGGACAGCGATTTCAACGATTTCTCTTTTTTTCGTATTTTTAGGGTACAGCGATTTCAACGTGTTTTATCGTATTCAGCGTTCAGCGATTTCAACGATTATTTTTTTCAGTGTACAGCTATTTCAACGATTTTCTTGCATATCCAGCGTATAGTCATATCAGCGATTTCTCTTATTATCTTATTCAAAGCACAGAGTTTAAAACAATTACTTTTTTTTCGTATTTAGCTTACAGCTATTTCAACGAATTTCTTCCGTTTTCAGCGTAAAGCGATTTCAACGATTTTTTTTCGTATTCGACCTACAGCGATTTCCACAATTTCTATTTTCTTTCGTATTCTGTGTACAGCGATTTCAACTGTTTCTTTTTAATTCGTATTGCGTACAGGGATTTCAACGAATTCTCTTTTTTTCGTGCTCAGCGTAAACCGATTTCAACGATTTCTCTTTCTTCATATTCAACGGACAGCGATTTCAACGATTTATCTATTTTTCGTATTCAGCGTACAGCAATTTCAACTCTTTTTTTCGTATTCAGCATACAGCGATTTCAACGATTATTTTTTTTCAGCGTACAGCTATTTCAACGATTTACTTTCATATTCAGCGATTTCTCTTTTTTCCGTATTCAAAGCACAGCGATTTTAACAATTACTCCTTTTTTCGTATTCATCTTACAGCGAATTCAACGAAATATTTTTCGTATTCAGCGTACAGCTATTTCAACGAATTTTTTCCGTCTTCAGTGTACAGCGATTTCAACGTTATTTTTTCGTATTGGACCTAGAGCCATTTCCACGATTTCTACTTTTTTCGTATTCAGCGTACAGCGTTTTCAAAAATTATTTTTCGTATTCGTCCTACAGTGATTTTCAGGCTTTCTATTTTTTTTCGTATTCTGTGTACAGCGATATCAACGATTTTTATTTTATTCATATTAGCGTACAGGGATTTCAACGATTTCTCTTTTTGTCGTATTCAGCGTACAGCGATATCAACGATTTCACTTTTTTTATTTAACGTACAGCGACTTCAACGATTTCTCTTTTTCCAACCTCACCGCACAGATATTTCAACGATTTCTCTTTTTTCGTATTCTGCGTACAGCGATTTCATCTAATTCTCTTTTTTTCTTATTCAGCGTACAGCGATTTCAACTTTTCTTTTTTTCGTATTCAGCGTACAGCGATTTCAAGGATTTCTCTTTTTTTCTTATTCAGCGTACAGCGACATCAACAATTTTTTTCGTATTGAGCGTAAAACTATTTAACCGTTTTTTTTCGTATTCTTCGTCCAGCTAATTCAATGAATTTTCCTCCTATTCAGAGCACAGCAATTTCAACGATTTTTCTCGAATTCAACGTACTGCGATTTCAACGATTTCTTTGGTATTGAGCATATAGATATTTAAACGATTTCTAATTTTTTCATATTTAGCATACAGCGATTTCAACGATTTCTCTTTTTTTCATATTCAGCCTATAGAGATTTCAAAGACTTTTTAGTATTGAGCGTAAAGCGGTTTCAACGATTTCTCTTTTTTTCGTATTCATTGCACGGCGATTTCTAAGGTTTCCCTTTTTTTTTCGTATTACCGTACAGCGAGTTCAACATTTTCTCTCTTTTTCGTATTCAGCGTACAGAGAAATCAACGATTTAACTTTTTTTCAACGTACAGCGACTTCAACGATTTCTCTTTTTTCATGCTCACCGCACAGAGATTTCAACGATTTATCTAATTTTCGTATTCAACGTACTGTGATTGCAATGATTTCTCTTTTTTTCGTATTCAACGTTCAACGTTTCTCTTTTTATCGTTTTCAGGGTACAGCGTATTCATCGATTTTCTTTCGTATTCAGCGTACAGATATTTCAACGACTTTTTTCGTATTCAGCGTACAGCGATTTCAACGATTTATCTGTTTTCGGATTGAGCGTACAACGATTTCAACGAAATTTTTCGTTTTCAGCGTACAGGTATTTCAAAGATATTTTTACGTATTGAGCGTACAGATATATCAACGATTTTCTTTCATATTCTGCGAGCTTATTCAGCGATTTCTTTTCTTTTCGTGTTCAGCGTACAGGTATTTCAAAGAAATTTTTCCGTATTCAGCGTAGTTATTTCAACGATTTTCTTTCATATTCTGCGTGCTCTTTCAACGATTTATTTTTTTTCGTATTCAGGGTACAGCGATTTCAACGATTTCTCTTTTTTTATATTCAGCGCACAGCGATTTCAACGATTTCTATTTTTCATATACGGCGTACAGCGATTTCAAAGATTTCTATTTTTCATATACAGCGTACAGCGATTTCAAATATTTATCTTTATTTTCTTATTCAGCGTACAATGATTTCAACGATTTGTCTTTTTTCCTATTCAACGTACAGCGATTTCATCGATTTGTCTTTTCCTCATAATTAGTTTTTTTAACCATTTCATTTTTTACGTTTTCAGCGCTCTACGATTTCACGGATTTCTCTTTATTTCGTATTCAGCGAAGAGCGATTTCAACGACTTCTCTTTTTTTCGTATTCAGCTATCAGCGATTTCAACAATTTCTCTTTTTTCGTATTCAACGTACAGTGATTTCAACGATTTCAGTCTTTTTCGTTTTCGGTGTAGAGCGATTTCAACGATTTCTGTTTTTCTTGTATTCAGCGTATGACGATTTCAACGATTTCACTTTTTTCATATCCAACGGACAGCGATTTCAACGATTTCTCCTTTTTTCTTATTCAGGGTACAGCGATTTCAATGTTTTTTATCGTATTGAGCGTTGAGCAATTTCATCGATTATTTTTTTCAGCGTACAGCTATTTCAACGATTTTCTTGCATATTCAGCGTATAGTCATATTAGCGATTTCTCTTATTTTCGTATTCAAAGCACAGCGTTTAAAACAATTACTCTTTTTTCGTATTCAGCTTACAGCTATTTCAACGAATTTCTTCCGTTTTCAGCGTACAGCGATTTCAACGATTTTTTTTCGTATTCGACCTACAGCGATTTCCACAATTTCTATTTTATTTTGTATTCTGTGTACAGCGATTTCAACTGTTTCTTTTTAATTCGTATTGCGTACAGGGATTTCTACGAATTCTCTTTTTTTGTGCTCAGCGTAAACCGATTTCAACGATTTCTATTTTTTCATATTCAACGGACAGCGATTTCAACGAATTATCTATTTTTCGTATTCAGCGTACAGAAATTTCAACTTTTTTTTCGTATTCAGCATACAGCGACTTCAACGATTATTTTTTTTTTCAGCGTACAGCTATTTCAACGATTTTCTTTAATATTCAGCGATTTCTTTTTTTCCGTATTCAAAGCACAGCGATTTAAACAATTACTCCTTTTTTCGTATTCATCTTACAGCGAATTCAACGAAATTTTTTTGGTATTCAGCGTACAGCTATTTCAACGAATTTTTTTCGTCTTCAGCGTACAGCGATTTCAACGGTTTTTTTTTTCGTATTGGACCTAGAGCGACTTGCACGATTTCTACTTTTTTCTTATTCAGCGTACAGCGTTTTCAACGATTACTTTTCGTATTCGTCCTACAGCCATTTCCAGGATTTCTATTTTTTTTTTTCGTATTCTGTGTACAGCGATATAGACGATTTTTATTTTATTCGTATTAGCGTACAGGGATATCAACGATTTCTCCTTTTTTCGTATTCAGCGTAAAGCGATTTCAACTATTTCTCTTTCTTTGGTATTCAGCCTACAGCGATATCAACGATTTAATTTTTTTTCGTATTCAACGTACAGCGATTTCAACGACTTGTCTTTCTTCATGCTCACCGCACAGAGATTTCAACGATTTCTCTTTTTTCGTATTCTGCGTACAGCTATTTCATCTAATTCTCTTTTTTTCTTATTCAGCGTACAGCCATTTCAACTTCTCTTTTTTTCGTATTCAGCGTACAGCGATTTCAAGGATTTCTCTTTTTTTCTTATTCAGCGTACAGCGACATCAACAATTCTTTTCGTATTGAGCGTACAAATATTTCACAGTTTTTTTTGGTATTCATCGTGCAGCTATTTCAATGAATTTTCCTCCTATTCAGCGTGCAGCGATTTCAACGATTTTTCTCGAATTCAACGTACTGCAATTTCAACGATTTCTTTGGTATTGAGCGTACAGATATTTCATCGATTTCTATTTTTTATTATTTAGCATACAGGGATTTCAACGATTTCTCTTTTTTTCATATTCAGTCTATAGAGATTTCAAAGACTTTTTAGTATTCAGCGTACAGCGGTTTCAACGATTTCTCTTTTTTTGGTATTCATTGTATAGCGATTTCTAAGGTTTCTCTTTTTTTCGTATTAGCCTACAGCGAGTTCAACGATTTCGCTCTTTTTCGTATTCAGCGGAAAGCGATATCAACGATTTCTCTCATTTTCGTATTCAACGTACTACGATTGCAACGATTTCTCTTTTTTATGATCACCGAACAGCAATTTCATCGATTTGTCTTTTTTTACTCAACGTACAGCGACTTCAACGATTTCTCTTTTTCATTCTCACCGCACAGAGATTTGAACGATTGCTTTTTTTTGTATTCAGCGTACATCGATTTAATCTAATTCTCTTTTTTTCGTATTCAGCGTAAGGCGATTTCAACGATTTCTCTTTTTTTCGTATTCAAAGTACAGCGATTAATACGATTTCTCTTTTATTCGTATTCAGTTTACAGCGATTTCAACGGTATTTTTTTCGTATTCAGGGTACAGGTATTTCAACGATTTTCTTTCGTATTCAGTGTACAGCGATTTCAACGATTCTTTTTTTGTATTCGACCTACAGCGATTGCAACGTTTTCTCTTTTTATCGTATTCAGCGTAGAACGTATTCAACGATTTTTTTTCGTATTCAGCGTACAGATATTTCAACGACTTTTTTCGTATTCAGCGTACAGCGATTTCAACGATTTATCTGTTTTCGAATTGAGAGTACAACGATTTCAACGAAATTTTTCGTTTTCAGCGTACAGGTATTTCAAAGATATTTTTACGTATCGAGGCTACAGATATATCAACAATTTTCTTTCATATTCTGCGAGCTTATTCAACGATTTCTTTTCTTTTCGTGTTCAGGTACAGATATTTCAAAGAAATTTTTCCGTATTCAGCGTACAGTTATTTCAACGATTTCGTTTCATATTCTGCGTGCTCTTTCAGCGATAATTTTTTTTCGTATTCAGGGTACAGCGATTTCAACGATTTTTCTTTCTTTATATTCAGCGCACAGCGATTTCAAAGACTTCTCTTTTTTCCTATTCAGCGTACAGCAATTTCAACGATTTCTATTTCTCATATACAGCGTACAGCGATTTCAAAGATTTCTCTTTATTTTCTTATTCAGCGTACAATGATTTCAACGATTTGTCTCTTTTCCCTATTCAACGTACAGCGATTTCATCGATTTGTCTTTTTCTCATATTTGTTCAACGTACAGCTTTTTTAACGATTTCATTTTTTACCTGTTCAGCGCTCAGCGATTTCACGGATTTCTCCTTATTTCGTATTCAGCGAACAGCGATTTGAACGACTTCTCTTTTTTTCGTATTCAGCTTTCAGCGATTTCAACAATTCCTCTTTTTTCTTATTCTACGTACAGTGATTTCAACGATTTCTCTCTTTTTCGTTTTCGGTGTAGAGCGATTTCAACGATTTCTGTTTTTCTTGTATTCAGCGTATGACGATTTCAACGATTTCTCTTTTTTTCTTATTCAGGGTACAGCGATTTCAAAGTTCATTATCATATTCAGCGTTCAGCGATTTCAACGATTATTTTTTTCAGCGTACAGCTATTTCAACGATTTTCTTGCATATTCAGCGTATAGTCATATTAGCGATTTCTCTAATTTTCGTATTCAAAGCACAGCGTTCAAAACAATTACTCTTTTTTCGTATTCAGCTTACAACTATTTCTACGAATTTCTTCCGTTTTCAGCGTACAGCATATTGAACGATTTTTTTTTCGTATTCGACCTACAGCGATTTCCACAATTCCTATTTTCTTTCGTATTCTGTGTACAGCGATTTGAACTATTTCTCTTTAATTCGTATTACGTACATGTATTTCAACGATTTCTCTTTTTTCGTGCTCAGCGTAAACCGATTTCAACGATTTCTCTTTTTTCATATTCAACGGACTGCGATTTCAACGATTTATCTTTTTTTCGTATTCAGCGTACAGCAATTTCAACTTTTTTTTCGTATTCAGCATACACCGATTTCAACGATTATTCTTTTCAGCGTACAGCTAATTCAACGATTTTCTTCCATATTCAGCGATTTCTATTTTTTCCGTAATCAAAACATAGCGATTTAAACAATTACTCCTTTTTTCGTATTCATCTTACTGCGAATTCAACGAAATTTTTTTCGTATTCAGCGTACAGCGATTTCAACGTTTTTTTTTCGTATTGGACCTAGAGCTTTTTCCACGATTTCTACTTTTTTCGTATTCAGCGTACAGCGTTTTCAACGATTATTTTTCGTATTCGTCCTACAGCGATTTCCAGGATTTCTATTTTTTTTTTCGTAGTCTGTGTACTGCGACATCAACGATTTTTATTTCATTCGTATTAGCGTAGAGGGATTTCAACGATTTCTCTTTTTTTCGTATTCAGCGTAAAGCGATTTCAACTATTTCTCTATTTTTCGTATTCAGCGTACAGCGATATCAACGATTTCACTTTTTTTATTCAACGTACAGCGACTTCAACGATTTCTCTTTTTTCATGCTCACCGCACAGAGATTTCAACGATTACTCTTTTTTTCGTATTCAGCGTACATCGATTTAATCTAATTCTCTTTTTCTCTTATTCAGCGTACAGCGATATCAACGATTTCTCCTTTTTTCGTATTCATCGTACAACGATTACAAAGTTTTCCCTTTTTTTCGTATCCAATATACAGCGATATCAACGATTTCTCGTTTTTTCCTATTCAGCGTTCAGCGATTTCTCAATTTTTCATATTCCTCGTACAGCGATTTCAACTGTATCTTTTTTTCGTATTCAACGTACAGCGATTTCAACGATTTCTGTTTGTTCATGCTCACCGCACGGAGATTTCAACGATGTCTGTTTTTTCGTATTCTGCGTACAGCGATTTCATCTAATTCTCTTTGTTTCTTATTCAGCGTACAGCGGTTTCAACTTTTCTTTTTTTCGTATTCAGCGTACAGCGATTTCAAGGATTTCTCTTTTCTTATCTTATTCAGCGTACAGAGATATCAACAATTTTTTTCGAATTGAGCGTACAAATATTTCACCGTTTTTTTTCGTATTCATCGTGCAGCTATTTCAATGAATTTTCCTCCTATTCAGCGTACAGCGATTTCAACGATTTTTCTCGAATTCATCGTACTGCGATTTCAACGATTTCTTTGGTATTGAGCGTACAGTTATTTCAACGATCTCTAATTTTTCTTATTTAGCATACAGCGATTTCAACGATTTCTCTTTTTTTCATATTCAGCCTATAGAGATTTCAAAGACTTTTTAGTATTCAGCGTACAGCGGTTTCAACAATTTCTCTTTTTTTCGTATTCATTGTACAGCGATTTCTAAGGTTTCTCTTTTTTTCATATTACCGTACAGCGAGTTCAACGATTTCTCTCTTTTTCGTAATCAGCGGAAAGCGATATCAACGATTTCTCTAATTTTCGTATTAGAGTACAGCGATTTCAACGATTTCTATTTTTTGCTTTTTCAGCGTAAAGCGATTTCAACGATTTTTTTTTTCGTATTCAAAGTACAGCGATTAAAACAATTTCTCTTTTTTTCCGTAATCAGCTTACAGCGATTACGACGATTTTCTTTCGGATTCAGCCTGCAACGATTTCAACGATATTTTCTTCGTATTCGGCCAAGAGCAATTTCAACGATATCTCTTTTCTTCGTATTCAGCATACAGCGATTGCAAAGGATTTCTTTTGATATTCAGCGTACAGAGATTTCAACGATTTTTTTTCGTATTCAGCGTTCAGCGATTTCAACGATTTATTTTCTCATATTCAACGTACAGCGATTGCAACGATTTCTCTTTTTTTCGTGTTGAGCGCACAGCGATTCATCGCTTTTTTCGTATTCGGGGTAAAAAGATATGAACGATTTTTTTTCCTAATCAGCGTACAGCTATTTCAACGATTTTCTTTCATATTCAGCGTATAGCCATTTCAACGTTTTCTTTTTTTTTTGTAATAAAAGTACAGCGATTAAAACAATTTCTCTTTTTTTCGTATTCAACTTACAGCGATTTCAACGATATTTTTTTCGTATTCAGCGCACAACTATTTCAACGATTTTCTTTTGTATTCCGCGTACAGCGATTTCAACGTTTTTTTTTTCGTATTCGGCCTACAGCGATTTCAAAGATTTCTCTTTTTTTCGTTTTCAGCGTACAGCGATTGAATTTTTTTTTTGTATTCAGCGTACAGAATTTTCAACGATTTTTTTCGTATTCAGCGCACAGCGATTTCAACGATTTGTCTTTTTTCCGTACTTTGCGTAAAGCGATTTCAACGATTTCTCTTTTTTCGTATTCAGCGTACAGCGATTTCAACAAATTCTCTTTTTTCGTATTCAGCTTTCAGCGATTTCAACAAATTCTCTTTTTTCGTATTCAACGGACAGTGATTTCAACGATTTCTGTTTTTCTTGTATTCAGCGTATAGCGATCAACGATTTCTCTTTTTTCATATTCAACGGACAGCGATTTCAACGATCTGTTTTTTTCGTATTCAGGGTACAGCGATTTCAACGTTTTTTATCGTATTCAGCGTTTTCAACGATTATTTTTTTCAGCGTACAGCTATTTCAACGATTTTATTTCATATACAGCGTAAAGTCATATCAGCGATTTCTCTTATTTTCGTATTCAAAGCACAGCGTTTAAAACAATTACTCTCTTTTCGTATTCTGCTTTTACCTATATCAAGGAATTTTTTCCGTTTCCAGCGTATAGCGATTTCAACGATTTTTTTCGTATTCGACCTACAGCGATTTCCACAACTCCTATTTTCTTTCGTATTCTGTGTACAGCGATTTCAACTATTTCTCTTTCATTCGTATTACGTACAGGGATTTCAACGATTTCTCTTTTTCTCGTGCTCAGCGTAAACCGATTTCAACGATTTCCCTTTTTTCATATTCAACTGACAGCGATTTCAACGATTTATCTATTTTTCGTATTCAGCGTACATTAATTTCAACTTTTTTTTCGTATTCAGCATACAGCGATTTCAACGATTATTTTTTTTCAGCGTACAGCTATTTCGACAATTTTTTCATATTCAGCGATTTCTCTTTTTTCCGTATTCAAAGCACAGCGATTTCAACGATTTCCCTTTCTTCATGCTCACCGCACAGAGATTTCAACGATTTCTCTTTTTTCGTATTCTGCGTACAGCGATTTCATCTAATTCCCTTTTTTTCTTATTCAGCGTACAGCGATTTCAACTTTTCTTTTTTTCGTATTCAGCGTACAGCGATTTCAAGGATTTCTCTTTTTTACTTATTCAGCGTACAGCGACATCAACAATTTTTTTCGTATTGGGCGTACAACTATTTCACCGTTTTTTTCGTATTTATCGTGCAGCTATTTCAATGAATTTTCCTCCTATTCAGCGTACAGCGATTTCAACGATTTTTCTCGTATTCAACGTACTGCGATTTCAACGATTTCTTTGGAATTGAGCGTACAGATATTTCAACGATTTCTATTTTTTTATTAGCATACAGCGATTTCAACGATTTCCCTTTTTTTCATATTCAGCCTATAGAGATTTCAAATACTTTTTAGTATATAGCGTCCAGCGGTTTCAACGATTTCTCTTTTTATCGTATTCATTGTACAGCAATTTCTAAGATTTCTCTTTTTTTCGTATTAGCGTACAGCGAGTTCAACGATTTCTCTCTTTTTCGTAATCAGCGGAAAACGATATCAACGATTTCTCTAATTTTCGTATTAGCGTACAGCGATTTGAACGATTTCTATTTTTTGCTTATTCAGCGTAAAGCGATTTCAACGATTTTTTTTTCGTATTCAAAGTACAGCGATTAAAACAATTTCTCTTTTTTTCCGTAATCAGCTTACAGCGATTTCGACGATTTTCTTTCGGATTCAGCCTGCAACGATTTCTACGATTTTTTCTTCGTATTCGGCCAAGAGCAATTTCAACGATATCTCTTTTCTTCGTATTCAGCATACAGCGATTTCAACGATTTCTTTTGATATTCAGCGTACAGAGATTTCAAAATTTTTTTTTTCGTATTCAGCGTTTAGCGATTTCAACTATTTATTTTCTCATATTCAACGTACAGCGATTGCAACGATTTCTCTTTTTTCGTGTTGAGCGCACAGCGATTCATCGTTTTTATCGTATTTGGCGTACAAAGATTTGAACGATTTTTTTTCCTAATCAGCGTACAGCTATTTCAACGATTTTCTTTCATATTCAGCGTATAGCCATTTCAACGTTTTCTTTTTTTTGTAATAAAAGTACAGCGATTAAAACAATTTCTCTTTTTTTCGTATTCAACTTACAGCGATTTCAACGATATTTTTTTCGTATTCAGCGTACAACTATTTCAACAATTTTCTTTTGTATTCCGCGTACATCGATTTCAACGATTTTTTTTTCGTATTCGGCCTACAGCGATTTCAAAGATTTCTCTATTTTTCGTATTCAGCGTACAGCGATTCAATGATTTTTTTCGTATTCAGCGTACAGAATTTTCAACGATTTTTTTCGTATTCACCGTACAGCGATTTCAACGATTTGTCTTTTTTCCGTACTTTGCGTAAAGCGATTTCAACGATTTCTCTTTTTTCGTATTCAGCGTACAGCGATTTCAACAAATTCTCTTTTTTCGTATTCAGCTTTCAGCGATTTCAACAAATTCTCTTTTTTCGTATTCAACGGACAGTGATTTCAACGATTTCTGTTTTTCTTGTATTCAGCGTATAGCGATTTCAACGATTTGTCTTTTTTCATATGCAACTGACAGAGATTTCAACGATTCGTTTTTTTCGTATTCAGGGTACAGCGATTTCAACGTTTTTTATCGTATTCAGCGTTTTCAACGATTATTTTTTTCAGCGTACAGCTATTTCAACGATTTTATTTCATATTCAGCGTAAAGTCATATCAGCGATTTCTCTTATTTTCGTATTCAAAGCACAGCGTTTAAAACAATTACTCTTTTTTCGTATTCTGCTTTTACCTATATCAACGAATTTTTTCCGTTTTCAGCGTATAGCGATTTCAACGATTTTTTTCGTATTCGACCTACAGCGATTTCCACAATTCCTATTTTGTTTCATATTCTGTGTACAGCGATTTCAACTATTTCTCTTTAATTCGTATTACGTACAGGGATTTCAACTATTTCTCTTTTTTTCGTGCTCAGCGTAAACCGATTTCAACGATTCCTCTTTTTTCATATTCAACGGACAGCGATTTCAACGATTAATCTATTTTTCGTATTCAGCGTACATTAATTTCAACTTTTTTTTCGTATTCAGCATACAGCGATTTCAACGATTATTTTTTTTCAGCGTACAGCTATTTCGACGATTTTTTTTCGTATTCAGCGATTTCTCTTTTTTCCGTATTCAAAGCACAGCGATTTCAACGATTTCCCTTTCTTCATGCTCACCGCACAGAGATTTCAACGATTTCTCTTTTTTCGTATTCTGCGTACAGAGATTTCATCTAATTCTCTTTTTTTCTTATTCAGCGTACAGCGATTTCAACTTTTCTTTTTTTCGTATTCAGCGTACAGCGATTTCAAGGATTTCTCTTTTTTACTTATTCAGCGTACAGTGATATCAACAATTTTTTTCGTATTGAGCGTACAACTATTTCACCTTTTTTTTTTTCGTATTTATCGTGCAGCTATTTCTATGAATTTTCCTCCTATTCAGCGTACAGCGATTTCAACGATTTTTCTCGTATTCAACGTACTGCGATTTCAACGATTTCTTTGGTATTGAGCGTACAGATATTTCAACGATTTCTATTTTTTTATTAGCATACAGCGATTTCAACGATTTCCCTTTTTTTCATATTCAGCCTATAGAGATTTCAAAGACTTTTTAGTATATAGCGTCCAGCGGTTTCAACTATTTCTCTTTTTTTCGTATTCATTGTACAGCGATTTCTAAGGTTTCTCTTTTTTTCGTATTAGCGTACAGCGAGTTCAACGATTTCTCTCTTTTTCGTAATCAGCGGAAAGCGATATCAACGATTTCTCTAATTTTCGTATTAGCGTACAGCGATTTGAACGATTTCTATTTTTTGCTTATTCAGCGTAAAGCGATTTCAACGATTTTTTTTTTTCGTATTTAAAGTACAGCGATTAAAACAATTTCTCTTTTTTTCCGTAATCAGCTTACAGCGATTTCGACGATTTTCTTTCGGATTCAGCCTACAACGATTTCAACGATTTTTTTCTTCGTATTCGGCCTTGAGCAATTTCAACGATATCTCTTTTCTTCGTATTCAGCATACAGCGATTTCAACGATTTCTTTTGATATTCAGCGTACAGAGATTTCAACGATTTTTTTTCGTATTCAGCGTTCAGCGATTTCAACGATTTATTTTCTCATATTCAACGTACAGCGATTGCAACGATTTCTCTTTTTTCGTGTTGAGCGCACAGCGATTCATCGTTTATTTCGAATTCGGGGTACAAAGATTTGAACGATTTTTTTTCCTATTCAGCGTACAACTATTTCAACGATTTTCTTTCATATTCAGCGTATAGCCATTTCAACGTTTTCTTTTTTTTTTTCGTAATAAAGGTACAGCGATTAAAACAATTTCTCTTTTTTTCGTATTCAACTTACAGCGATTTCAACGATATTTTTTTCGTATTCAGCGTACAACTATTTCAACGATTTTCTTTTGTATTCTGCGTACAGCGATTTCAACGATTTTTTTTCGTATTCGGCCTACAGCGATTTCAAAGATTTCTCTTTTTTTCGTATTCAGTTTACAGAGATTGAATGATTTTTTTCGTATTCAGCGCACAGATTTTTCAACGATTTTTTTCGTATTCAGCGTACAGCGATTTCAACGATTTGTCTTTTTTCCGTACTTTGCGTACAGCGATTTCAACGATTTCTCTTTTTTCGTATTCAGCGCACAGCGATTTCAACGATTTCTCTTTTTTTCTTATTCAACGTATAGCGTTTTCAACTATTTCTCTTTTTTTCTTATTCAGCGTATAGCGATTTTAAAGAGTTCTCTTTTTTACGTATTCAACGTACAGATATTTCAACGATTTCTCTTTTTTTCGTATTCAGCTTACAGCGATTTCAACGATTTATCTTTTTTTCGCATTCGGCTTATAGCGATTTCAACGTTTTTTTTTTGTATTCACCGCACAACCATTCCTACTATTTTATCTTTTACATTGTTCAGCAATTTAAAGTATTTTTTTGTCCGTTCACTATTCCTTCCATTTCATCCTTCAGTAGGCAGTTTCTTCTTTGGCCTCGACCCAGGCAATTCCTTTTTTTCATCCTGATCATTTTCAGCATCATTCTTTCTTCACCCTTTCTTTCCAACACAGTTTCATTTCTTATTCTGTCTGTTTCACACCCTCCATTCTTCTCCATATCTACATTTCAAGTGACTCTAGTCTCTTCTCTTCACTTCGTCGTAATTTCTGTGTTTCCTCCTTATACAATGTGATACTCCACACAAAGCACTTCACTAGTCTCTCCACTAGTTGTTTTTCTAGAGTTCCGTAGAATGCTCTTTTCCCTATTAAATTTTTATTGTTATTATAAATGCACCTAATTGTATAAGAAAAAGATTTGCTTTCCTAAAGGACTATGTATTTCTGTTGACTTAGTCTTTTGTATTCGTTTATTATGCATTAACTTTTACTCTAGTTAGTTAGATATAATACACTTTGTAATATATACAGTATTATTACTCTTCTTTACTTTAGGATATATTTTTATTGTGATTATATATAATTATATTTTGAAAATTAGAAAAAAAGGAAAGGACAATAGGCGAGGTAAGGTCGGCTAGAGGGGAGGAGGAGGCCGAAATAGGAGTAATAATACTCTACAGTTTAAATAATATTGCATGTTAGTTTTAATAATAATAATAATAATAATAATAATAATAATAATAATAATAATAATAATAATAATAATAATATTTTTTTCAGAACGGCCTGGGACTCGATGAAAATTGTCAGGGAATGTAGGTTGAAGAATGTATTAATTCTGTAGGTAGCCTACCCTGCGTTACTGTAAACCGTAATATTCTTCACAGTCCGTCAGAAGTAGTCGCTGTCCTAAAAAATTATTCAGATTTCTTCCCTATTACTCGTAATTCGTAATTATCCGTCACCCATTATAATTACTACTTATTTTATTTTATTCATCGTAGTCATCCTTTATTACTCGTCATCGTAGGTCATCGTCATCAGACATTATTCGCCACCATAGGTCGTCATCCAACATTATTCATTTTCTTAGGTTGTCTGCCACAATTCATCGTAACTTATCCGCCACAATTGTTCATAGTCATCCCCGTAACTCGTCAATATTGGTCATAAATCTCCATTCATCAGTCATGCTCCATCATCCTCCTCGTCGTCAATGCCCATTATCAATCACAGTTCATCATTGTCATCCTTTATTATTCGTCATTTCAAATTGTTGTTTAGCCAACAGTCCTAAAACAGATCTGAACCTCATAAGGCATCACTCATGAGGCAATTAAGCCAAGGGATAATGAGGTAGAGTGGCATGTTCATTTCCCCTTCCATTGCATACATCACTGATTAGTTAGATATTACACTGATCAGTCTATTATTTTTAATAGGTTATTTTACGACGCTTTATGAACATCTTATGTTATTTGGAGTCTGAATGAGATGAAGGTGATAATGCCGGTGAATTGAGTCAGGGGTCCAGCACCGAAAGTTACCCAGCATTTGCTCATATTGGGTTGAGTTAAATTCCCGGAAAAATCCTCAACCAGGTAAATTGCCCAGACCGGGAATCGAACCAGGGCCACATGGTTTCGCGGCCAGAGCGTCGCTGACCGTTACTCCACAGATGTGGACTCAGACTATTATGAGACACAATATAATTCGTTATACTTCGTTGTTATCCTCCGAAATTAGTTTGTCGTCCGCATAACCAAGGTAAATAACATAGAAGGACGTCCAGCTCAATTTATGAATTGCATTCAGCATTTAGAGGTTGTAATTTTTGTTTGTATTCAGCGTACAGCGATTTCAACGGTATTTTCTTCTTTCTTATTCAGCGTACAGCGATTGCTACGGTGTTTTTTTTGTTTGTTTTGGTATTCGGCGTACAGCTATTTCATCGATGTCTCTTTTTTTCGTATTCAGCGTACCGTTAATTCAATTATATTTTTCGTATTCAGTGTACAGAGATTTCAAAGGTTTCTCTTTTATTCGTATTGAACGTACAGCTATTTCAACGATTTGTCTGTTTTCGTATTCAACGTACAGCTATTTCAACCATTTTTACCTATTCAGCGTACAGCGATTGCAATGAATTCTCGTTTTTTCGTATTCAGCGTACAGCAATTTCAATGGTATTTATTTCGTATTCAACGTACTGCGATTTCTACGGTGTTATATTTCTTGGTATTCAGCGTACAGGAATTTCAACGATTTCTCTTTTTTCCTATTGAACGTAGAGAGATTTCAACGATTTCTCATTTTTTCTTATTCAGCGTATAGCGATATCAAACTTTTTCTTTTCGTATTCAGTGTACAGCGATTTCTGCGATTTGTCTTCTTTTCGTATTGAACGCGCAGCTATTTCAACGATTTATCTTGTTTATCGTATTCAACGTACAGCGATTTCAAAGATTTCTTTTTTTTTCGTATTCAGCGTACAGCGATATCAACGATTTCACTTTTATTCATATTCAGTATACAGCGATTACAACGATTTCTGTTTTTTCGTATTCAACGTACAACGATTTCAAAGTTTTCTCTTGTTTTCTTATTCAGCGTACAGCGATTTCAACGTTTTCTCTTATTCTCGTATTGTGGGGTAGATTATTTTACGACGCTTTAACAACAGCTTAGGTTATTTAGTGTCTGAATGAGATGAAGGTGATAATGCCGGTGAAATGAATCCGGGGTCCAACACCGAAAGTTACCCAGCATTTGCTCATATTGGGTTGAGGGAAAACCCCGGAAATAACCTCAACCAGGTAACTTGCCCCGACCGAGAATCGAACCCGGGCCACCTGGTTTCACGGCTAGACTCGCTAACCGTTACTCCACAGTTGTGGACTCGTATTGTGTGTACAGCGATTTAAACCTATTCTTCTTTCTCCGTATTCAGATTTCAGCGATTTCAACGATTTCTCTTTTTTTCCTATTCAACGTACAGGGATTTCAACGACTTCTCCCTTTTCGTATCCGGTGTACACCGGTTTCAACGATTTCTCTTTTTTCGTATTCAACGTACAGCGATTTCAAACGATTTCTCTTTTTTCGTTTTCAGCGAACAGGACTTGAACGGTTTCTCTTTTTTTCGTATTCAGCGTACAGCGATTTCAACGACATTTCCTTTTTTCTTATTGGGCGTATAGCGATTTCAAATATTTCTCATTTTTCTTATTCAAGGGACAGCGATTTCAACGATTTCTCTTTTTTTTTCGTATTCAGCGTACAGTGATTTCAAAGTTTTTTTTGGATTCAGAGTAAGGCGATTTCAACGACTATTTTTTTAGCGTACATCTATTTCAACGATTTTGTTTCATATTCAGCGTATAGCCATTTCAGCGATTTCTCTTTTTTTCGTATTCAAAGCACAGCGATTAAAACAATTACATTTCTTTTCTTATTCAGCGTTCAGCTACTTCAACTAATTTCTTCCGCTGTCAGCGTACAGCGATTTCAACGATTTTATTTTGTATTCGACCTACAGCGATTTCCACGATTTCAAATTTTTTTTCCGTATTCAGCGCACAGCGATTTCAACGATTTTTTTTCGTATTCGTCCTACAGCGATTTCCACGATCTCTATTTTTTTTTTCGTATTCTGTGTACAGCGATATCAACGATTTCTATTTTATTGGTATTAGCGTACAGGGATTTCAATGATTTCTCTTATTTTCGTATTCAGGGTAAAACAATTTCAACGATTTCTCTATTTTTCGTATTCAACGTTCAGCGATTTCAACGATTTCTTTTTTTTTCGTATTCAGCGTATCGCTATTTCAACTATTATTTCTCGTATTCAGTGTACAGCGATTTCAGCGATTTGTCTTCTTTTCGTATTCAACGTAGAGCTTTTTCAAAGATTTCTCTTGTTTATCGTATTCAACGTACAGCGATTTCAACGATTTCTTTTTTTTCGTATTCAGCGTACAGCGATTTAATCTAATTATCTTTTCTTCTTATTCAGCGTACAGCGATTTCAACGATTTCTATTTTTCATATACAGCGTACAGAGATTTCAAAGATTTCTCTTTATTTTCTTATTCAGCGTACAATGATTTCAACGATTTCTATTTTTCATATACAGCGTACAGAGATTTCAAAGATTTCTCTTTATTTTCTTATTCAGCGTACAATGATTTCAACGATTTGTCCCTTTTTCCTATTAACGTACAGCGATTTCATAGATTTGTCTTATTCTCATAATTATTCTACGTACAGCTTTTTTAACGATTTCATTTTTTACGTGTTCAGCGCTCAGCGATTTCACGGATTTCTCTTTATTTCGTATTCAGCGAACAGCGACTTCAACGACTTCTCTTTTTTCGTATTCAGCTTTCAGCGATTTCAACAAATTCTCTTTTTTCGTATTCAACGGACAGTGATTTCAACGATTTCTCTCTTTTTCGTTTTCGATGTAGAGCGATTTCAACGATTTCTGTTTTTCTTGTATTCAGCGTATAGCGATTTCAACGATTTCTCTTTTTTCATATTCAACGGACAGGGATTTCAACGATCTCTTTTTTTTTCGTATTCAGTGTACAGGGATTTCAACGTTTTTTATCGTATTCAACGTTTCCAACGATTATTTTTTCAGCGTACAGCTATTTCAACGATTTTATTTCATATTCAGCGTATAGTCATATCAGCGATTTCTCTTATTTTCGTATTCAAAGCACAGCGTTTAAAACAATTACTCTTTTTCGTATTCTGCTTACAGCTATTTCAACGAATTTTTTTCGTTTTCAGCGTACAGCGATTTCAACGATTTTTTTTCGTATTCGACCTACAGCGATTTCCACAATTCCTATTTTCTCTCGTACTCTGTGTACAGCGATTTCAACTATTTCTCTTTAATTCGTATTACTTACAGGGATTTCAACGATTTCTCTTTTTTTCGTGCTCAGCGTAAACCGCTTTCAACGATTTCTCTTTTTTTGTCATATTCAACGGACAGCGATTTCAACGATTTATCTATTTTTCGTATTCAGCGTACATTAATTTCAACATTTTTTGCGTATTCATCATACAGCGATTTCTACGATTATTTTTTTCAGCGTACAGCTATTTCGACGATTTTTTTTCATATTCAGCGATTTTCTTTTTTCCGTATTCAAAGCACAGCGATTTAAACAATTACTCCTTTTTTGTTATTCATCTTACAGCAAATTCAACGAAATTTTTTCCTATTCAGCGTACAGCTATTTCAACGAATTTCATCCCTTTTCAGCGTACAGCGATTTCAACGGTTTTTTTCGTATTGGACCTGGAGCGATTTCCACGATTTCTACTTTTTTCGTATTCAGCGTACAGCGTTTTCAACGATTATTTTTCGTATTCGTCCTACAGCGATTTCCAGGACTTCTATTTTTTTTTCGTTTTCTGTGTACAGCGATATCAACGATTTTTATTTTATTCGTATTAGCGTACAGGGATTTCAACGATTTCTCTTTTTTTCGTATTCAGCGTAAAGCGATTTCATCTATTTCTCTATATTTCGTATTCAGCTACAGGGATATCAACGATTTCACTTTTTTTAATCAACGTACAGCGACTTCAACGATTTCTCTTTTTTCATGCTCCCCGCACAGAGATTTCTACGATTTCTCTTTTTTTCGTATTCGGCGTACATCGATTTAATCTAATTATATTTTTTTCTTATTTACCGTACAGCGATATCAACGATTTCTCCTTTTTTTCTTATTCAGCGTACAACGATTACAAGGTTTTCCCTTTTTTCGTATCCTACATACAGCGATATCAACGATTTCTCGTTTTTTTGTATTCAGCGTTCAGCGATTTCTCAAATTTCATATTCCACGTACAGCGATTTCAACTATTTCTCTTTTTTCGTATTCAACGTACAGCGATTTCAACGATTTCTCTTTCTTCATGCTCACCACACAGAGATTTCAACGATTTCTGTTTTTTCGTATTCTGCGTACAGCGATTTCATCTAATTTTCTTTGTTTCTTATTCAGCGTACAGCGGTTTCAACTTCTCTTTTTTCGTATTCAGCGTACAGCGAATTCAAGGATTTCTCATTTTTTCTTATTCAGCGTACAGCGACATCAACAATTTTTTTCGAATTGAGCGTGCAAATATTTCACCGTTTTTTTCGTATTCATCGTGCAGCTATTTCAATGAATTTTCCTCCTATTCAGCGTACAGCGATTTCAACGATTTTTCTCGAATTCATCGTACTGCGATTTCAACGATTTCTTTGGTATTGAGCGTACAGTTATTTCAACGATCTCTATTTTTTTCTTATTTAGCATACAGCGATTTCAACGATTTCTCTTTTTTGCATATTCAGCCTATAGAGATTTCAAAGAATTTTTAGTATTCAGCGTACAGCGCTTTCAACAATTTTTCTTTTTTTCGTATTCATCGTACAGCGATTTCTAAGGCTTCTCTTTTTTTCGTATTAGCGTACAGCGAGTTCAACGATTTCTCTCTTTTTCGTATTCAGCGGAAAGCGATATCAACGATTTCTCTAATTTTCGTATTCAACGTACTGCGATTGCAACGATTTCTCTTTTTTATGATCACCGAACAGCGATTTCAACGATTTGTCTTTTTTTATTCAACGTACAGCGACTTCAACGATTTCTCTTTTTTCATGCTCACCGCACACAGATTTCAACGATTTCTCTTTTTTTTCGTATTCAGCGTACATCGATTTAATCTAATTCTCTTTTTTTCGTATTCAGCGTAAGGCGATTTCAACGATTTCTCTTTTTTTCTTATTCAAAGTACAGAGATTAATACGATTTGTCTGTTATTCGTATTCAGTTTACAGCGATTTCAACGGTATTTTTTCGTATTCAGGGTACAGCTATTTCAACGATTTTCTTTCGTATTCAGTGTACAGCGATTTCAACGATTCTTTTTTGTATTCGACCTAGAGCGATTGCAACGGTTTCTCTGTTTATCGTATTCAGCGTAGAGCGTATTCAACGATTTTTTTTCGTATTCAGCGTACAGATATTTCAACGATTTTTTTCGTATTCAGCGTACAGCGATTTCAACGATTTATCTGTTTTCGAATTGAGCGTACAACGATTTCAACGAAATTTTTCGTTTTCAGCGTACAGGTATTTCAAAGATATTTTTACGTATCGAGGCTACAGATATATCAACGATTTTCTTTCATATTCTGCGAGCTTATTCAATGATTTCTTTTCTTTTCGTGTTCAGCGTACAGGTATTTCAAAGAAATTTTTCCGTATTCTGCGTACAGTTATTTCAACGATTTTCTTTCATATTCTGCGTGCTCTTTCAACGATTTGTTTTTTTTTTCGTATTCAGGGTACAGCGATTTCAACGATTTTTCTTTCTTTATATTCAGCGCACAGCGATTTCAACGACTTCTCTTTTTTCCTAATCAGCGTACAGCGATTTCAACGATTTCTATTTTTCATATACAGTGTACACCGATTTCAAAGTTTTCTCTTTATTTTCTTATTCAGCGTACAAAAATTTCAACGCTTTGTCCCTTCTTCCTATTAACGTACAGCGATTTCATCGACTTGTCTTTTTCTCATAATTAAGCTACGTAGAGCTTTTTTAACGATTTCATTTTTTACGTGTTCAGCGCACAGCGATTTCACGGATTTCTCTTTATTTCGTATTCAGCGAACAGCGATTTCAACGACTTCTCTTTTTTCGTATTCAGCTTTCAGCGATTTCAACAAATTCTCTTTTTTCGTATTCAGCTTTCAGCGATTTCAACAAATTCTCTTTTTTCGTATTCAACGTACAGTGATTTCAACGATTTCTGTTTTTCTTGTATTCAGCGTATAGCGATTTCAACGATTTCTCTTTTTTCATATTCAACGGACAGCGATTTCAACGATCTCTTTTTTTCGTATTCAGGGTACAGGGATTTCAACGTTTTTTATCGTATTCAACGTTTTCAACGATTATTTTTTTCAGCGTACAGCTATTTCAACGATTTTATTTCATATTCAGCGTATAGTCATATCAGCGATTTCTCTTATTTTCGTATTCAAAGCACAGCGTTTAAAACAATTACTCTTTTTCGTATTCAGCGTACAGCTATTTCAACGAATTTCATCCCTTTTCAGCGTACAGCGATTTCAACGGCTTTTTTTCGTATTGGATCTGGAGGGATTTCCACGATTTCTACTTTTTTCGTATTGAGCGTACAACGTTTTCAACGATTATTTTTCGTATTCGTCCTACAGCGATTTCCATGATTTCTATTTTTTTTCTTATTCTGTGTACAGCGATGTCAACGATTTTTATTTTATTCTTATTCGCGTACAGGGATTTCAACGATTTCTCTTTTTTTCGTATTCAGCGTAAAGCGATTTCAACTATTTCCCTATTTTTCGTATTCAGCGTACAGCGATATCAACGATTTCACTTTTTTTTAATCAACGTACAGCGACTTGAACGATTTCTCTTTTTTCATGCTCACCGCACAGAGATTTCAACGATATCTCTTTTTTTTCGTGTTCAGCGTACATCGATTTAATCTAATTCTCTTTTTTTTCCTATTCAGCGTACAGCGATATCAACGATTTCTCCTTTTTTTCGTATCCAACCAACAGCGAAATCAACGATTTCTCGTTTTTTTGTATTCAGCGTTCAGCGATTTCAACGATTTCTCAATTTTTCATATTCCACGTACAGCGTTTTCTACTATTTCTCTTTTTCCGTATTCAACGTACAGCGATTTCAACGATTTTCCTTTCTTCATGCTCACCGCACAGAGATTTCAACGATTTCTCTTTTTTCGTATTCTGCGTACTGCGATTTCATCTAATTCCCTTTTTTTCTTATTCAGCGTACAGCGATTTGAACTTCTCTTTTGTTCGTATTCAGCGTACAGCGATTTCAAGGATTTCTCTTTTTTACTTATTCAGCGTACAGCGACATCAACAATTTTTTTCGTATTGAGCATACAACTATTTCACCGTTTTTTTTCGTATTTATCGTGCAGCTATTTCAATGGATTTTCCTCCTATTCAGCGTACAGCGATTTCAACGATTTTTCTCGTATTCAACGTACAGCGATTTCAACGATTTCTCTGGTGTTGAGCGTACAGATATTTCAACGATTTCTATTTTTATTAGCATACAGCGATTTCAACGATTTCCCTTTTTTTCATATTCAGCCTATAGAGATTTCAAAGACTTTTTAGTATATAGCGTCCAGCGGTTTCAACGATTTCTCTTTTTTTCGTATTCATTGTACAGAGATTTCTAAGTTTTCTCTTTTTTTCGTATTAGCGTATAGCGAGTTTAACGATTTCTCTCTTTTTCGTAATCAACGGAAAGCGATATCAAATATTTCTCTAATTTTCTTATTAGCGTACGGCGATTTCAACGATTTCTATTTTTTGCTTATTCAGCGTAAAGCGATTTCAACGATTTTTTTTTTCGTATTCAAAGTACAGCGATTAAAACAATTTCTCTTTTTTTTTCCGTATTCAGCTTACAGCGATTTCAACGATTTTTTCGTATTAAGCGTAGAGCGATTTCAACGATTTTCTTTCGGATTCAGCCTACAACGATTTCAACGATTTTTTCTTCGTATTCGGCCAAGAGCAATTTCAACGATATCTCTTTTCTTCGTATTCAGCATACAGCGATTTCAACTATTTCTTTTGGTATTCAGCGTACAGGGATTTCAAAGATTTTTTTTCGTATTCAGCGTTCAGCGATTTCAACGATTTATTTTCTCATATTCAACGTACAGCGATTGCAACGATTTCTCTTTTTTTCGTGTTGAGCGCACAGCTATTCATCGTTTTTTTCGTATTCGACGTACAAAGATTTGAACGATTTTTTCTCCTAATCAGCGTAAAGCTATTTCTACGATTTTCTTTCATATTCAGCGTATAGCCATTTCAACGTTTTCTCTTTTTTCGTAATGAAAGTACAGCGATTAAAACAATTTCTCTTTTTTTCGTATTCAACTTACAGCGATTTCAACGATATTTTTTTCGTATTCAGCGTACAATTATTTCAACGATTTTCTTTTGTTTTCTGCGTACAGCGATTTCAACGATTTTTTTTCGTATTCGGCCTACAGCGATTTCAAAGATTTCTCTTTTTTCGTATTCAGCGTACAGCGATTGAATGATTTTTTTCGTATTCAGCGTACAGAGTTTTCAACGATTTTTGTCGTATTCAGCGTACAGCGATTTCAACGATTTGTCTTTTTTCCGTACTTTGCGTACAGCGATTTCAACGATTTCTCTTTTTTCGTATTCAGCGTACAGGGATTTCAACGATTTCTCCTTTTTTCTTATTCAACGTATAGCGTTTTCAACTATTTCTCTTTTTTTCTTATTCAGCGTATAGCGATTTTAAAGATTTCTCTTTTTTACGTATTCAACTTACAGATATTTCAACGATTTCTCTTTTTTTCGTATTCAGCTTACAGCGATTTCAACGATTTCTCTTTTTTTCGCATTCAGCTTATAGCGATTTCAACGGTTTTTTTTGTATTCACCGCACATCCATTCCTACTATTTTATCTTTTACATTGTTCAGCAATTTAAAGTATTTTTTTGTCCGTTCACTATTCCTTCCATTTCATCCTTCAGTAGGCAGTTTCTTCTTAGGCCTGGACCCAGGCAATTCCTTTTTTTCATCCTGATCATTTTCAGCATCATTCTTTCTTCACCCTTTCTTTCCAACACAGTTTCATTTCTTTTTCTGTCTGTCTGTTTCACACCCTCCTTTCTTCTCCATATCTACATTTCAAGTGACTCTAGTCTCTTCTCTTCACTTCGTCGTAATTTCTGTGTTTCCTCCTTATACAATGTGATACTCCACACAAAGCACTTCACTAGTCTCTCCATTAGTTGTTTTTCTAGAGTTCCGTAGAATGCTCTTTTCCCTATTAAATTTTTATTGTTATTATAAATGCACCTAATTGTATAAGAAAAAGATTTGCTTTCCTAAAGGACTATGTAATTCTCTTGACTTAGTCTTTTGTATTCGTTTATTATGCATTAACTTTTACTCTAGTTAGTTAGATATAATACACTTTGTAATATATACAGTATTATTACTCTTCTTTACTTTAGGATATATTTTTATTGTAATTATATATAATTATATTTTGAAAATTAGAAAAAAAGGAAAGGACAATAGGCGAGGTAAGGTCGGCTAGAGGGGAGGAGGAGGCCGAAATAGGAGTAATAATACTCTACAGTTTAAATAATATTGCATGTTAGTTTTAATAATAATAATAATAATAATAATAATAATAATAATAATATTTTTTGAGAACGGCCTGGGACTCGATGAAAATTGTCAGGGAATGTAGGTTGAAGAATGTATTAATTCTGTAGGTAGCCTACCGTGCGTTACCGTAAACCGTAATATTCTTCACAGTCCGTCAGAAGTAGTCGCTGTCCTAAAAAATTATTCAGATTTCTTCAATATTACTCGTAATTCGTAATTATCCGTCACCCATTATAATTACTACTTATTTTATTTTATTCATCGTAGTCATCCTTTATTACTCGTCATCGTAGGTCATCGTCATCAGACATTATTTGCCACCATAGGTCGTCATCCAACATTATTCATTTTCTTAGGTTGTCTGCCACAATTCATCGTAACTTATCCGCCACAATTCTTCATAGTCATCCCCGTAACTCGTCAATATTGGTCATAAATCACCATTCATCAGTCATGCTCCATCATCCTCCTCGTCGTCATAGCCCATTATCAATCACAGTTCATCATTGTCATCCTTTATTATTCGTAATTTCAAATTGTTGTTTAGCCAACAGTCCTAAAACAGATCTGAACCTCATAAGGCATCACTCATGAGGCAATTAAGCCAAGGGATAATGAGGTAGAGTGGCATGTTCATTTCCCCTTCCATTGCATACATCACTGATTAGTTAGATATTACACTGATCAGTCTATTATTTTTAATAGGTTATTTTACGACGCTTTATGAACATCTTATGTTATTTGGAGTCTGAATTAGATGAAGGTGATAATGCCGGTGAATTGAGTCAGGGGTCCAGCACCGAAAGTTACCCAGCATTTGCTCATATTGGGTTGAGTTAAATCCCCGGAAAAAACCTCAACCAGGTAAATTGCCCAGACCGGGAATCGAACCAGGGCCACATGGTTTCGCGGCCAGCGCGTCGCTGACCGTTACTCCACAGATGTGGACTCAGACTATTATGAGACACAATATAATTCGTTATACTTCGTTGTTATCCTCCGAAATTAGTTTGTCGTCCGCATAACCAAGGTAAATAACATAGAAGGACGTCCAGCTCAATTTATGAATTGCATTCAGCATTTAGGGGTTGTACTTTTTGTTTGTATTCAGCGTACAGCGATTTCAACGGTATTTTTTTCTTTCTTATTCAGCGTACAGCGATTGCTACGGTGTTTTTTTTTTTGCTTGTTTTGGTATACGGCGTACAGCTATTTCAACGATTTCTCTTTTTTTCGTATTCAGCGTACCGTTAATTCAATTATATTTTTCGTATTCAGTGTACAGCGATTTCAACGGTTTCTCTTTTATTCGTATTGAACGTACAGCTATTTCAACGATTTGTCTGTTTTCGTATTCAACGTACAGCTATTTGAACCATTTTTTCCTATTCAGCGTACAGCGATTGCAATGAATTCTCGTTTTTTCGTATTCAGCGTACAGCAATTTCAATGGTATTTTTTTCGTATTCAACGTACTGCGATTTCTACGGTGTTATATTTCTTGGTATTCAGCGTACAGGTATTTCAACGATTTCTCTATTTTTCGTATTGATCGTACAGAGATTTCAACGATTTCTCTTTTATTCATATTCAGTATATAGCGATTACAACGATTTCTGTTTTTTCGTATTCAACGTACAACGATTTCAAAGTTTTCTCTTGTTTTCTTATTCAGCGTACAGCGATTTCAACGATTTCTCTTTTTCTCGTATTGTGGGGTAGATTATTTTACGACGCTTTATCAACAGCTTAGGTTATTTAGTGTCTGAATGAGATGAAGGTGATAATGCCGGTGAAATGAGTCCGGGGTCCAACACCGAAATTTACCCAGTATTTGCTCATATTGGGTTGAGGGAAAACCCCGGAAATAACCTCAACCAGGTAACTTGCCCCGACCGAGAATCGAACCCGGGCCACCTGGTTTCACGGCTAGACTCGCTAACCGTTACTCCACAGTTGTGGACACGTATTGTGTGTACAGCGATTTAAACCTATTCTTCTTTCTCCGTATTCAGATTTCAGCGATTTCAACGATTTCTCTTTTTTTCCTATTCAACGTACAGGGATTTCAACGATTTCTCCCTTTTCGTATCCGGTGTACAGCGGTTTCAACGATTTCTCTTTTTTCGTATTCAACGTACAGCGATTTCAAACGATTTCTCTTTTTTCGTTTTCAGCGAACAGGACTTGAACGGTTTCTCTTTTTTTCGTATTCAGCGTACAGCGATTTCAAAGACATTTCTTTTTTCTTATTGGGCGTATAGCGATTTCAAAGATTTCTCATTTTTCATATTCAAGGGACAGCGATTTCAACGATTTCTCTTTTTTTCCGTATTCTGCGTACAGCGATTTCAAAGTTTTTTTTGGATTCAGAGTAAGGCGATTTCAACGACTATTTTTTTTAGCGTACAGCTATTTCAACGATTTTCTTTCATATTCAGCGTATAGCCATTTCAACGATTTCTCTTTTTTTCGTATTCAAAGCACAGCGATTAAAACAATTACATTTCTTTTCTTATTCAGCGTACAGCTACTTCAACTAATTTCTTCCGCTGTCAGCGTACAGCGATTTCAACGATTTTATTTCGTATTCGACCTACAGCGATTTCCACGATTTCAAATTTTTTTTCCGTATTCAGCGCACAGCGATTTCAACGATTTTTTTTCGTATTCGTCCTACAGCGATTTCCACGATCTCTATTTTTTTTTCGTATTCTGTGTACAGCGATATCAACGATTTCTATTTTATTGGTATTAGCGTACAGGGATTTCAAAGATTTCTCTTTTTTTCATATTCATCGTAAAGCGATTTCAAAGTTTTCTCAATTTTTCGTATTCAACGTACAGCGATTTCAACGATTTCTCGTTTTTTCGTATACAGCGTATCGCTATTTCAACTATTATTTCTCGTATTCAGTGTACAGCGATTTCAGCGATTTGTCTTATTTTCATATTCAACGTACAGGTATTTCAACGATTTCTCTTTTAAATCGTATTCAACGTACAGTTATTTCAACCATTCATTCCCATTCTGCGTGCAACGATTGCAATGAATACTATTTTCCTCCTATTCAGCGTACAGCGATTTCAACGATTTTTCTCGTATTCAACGTATTTCGATTTCAACGATTTCTTTGGTATTGAGCGTACAGATATTTCAACGATTTCTAATTTTTTCTTGTTTAGCATACAGCGATTTCAACGATTTCTCTTTTTTTCAAATTCAGCTTATAGAGATTTCAAAGACTTTTTAGTATTCAGCGTACAGCGGTTTCGACGATTTCTCTTTTTTTCGTATTCATTGTACAGCGATTTCTAAGGTTTTCTTTTTTCGTATTAGCGTACAGCGAGTTCAACGATTTCTCTCTTTTTCGTATTCAGCGGAAAGCGATATCAACAATTTCTCTAATTTTGGTATTCAACGTACTGCGATCGCAACCATTTCTCTTTTTTTCGTATTCAACGTTCAGCCATTTCAACTATTTCTCTTTTTTATGATAACCGAACAGCGATTTCAACGATTTGTCTTTTTTTATTCAACGTACAGCAAGTTCAACGATTTCTCTTTTTTCGTGCTCACCGTACACAGATTTCAACGATTTCTCTTCTTTTTCGTATTCAGCGTACATCGATTTAATCTAATTCTCTTTTTTCTCGTATTCAGCGTAACGCGATTTCAACGATTTCTCTTTTTTTCGTATTCAAAGTACAGCGATTAATACGATTTCTCTTTTATGTGTATTCAGTTTACAGCGATTTCAACGGTATTATTTTGGTATTCAGGGTACAGCAATTTCAACGATTTTGTTTCGTATTCAGTGTACAGCGATTTCAACGATTCTTTTTTTTTGTATTCGACCTACAGCGATTGCAACGATTTCTCTTTTTATCCTATTCAGCGTAGAGCGTATTCAACAATTTTTTTTCGTATTCAGCGTACAGATATTTTAACGATTTTTTTCGTATTCAGGGTATAGCGATTTCAACGATTTATCTGTTTTCGAATTGAGCGTACAACGATTTCAACGAAATTTTTCGTTTGCAGCGTACAGGTATTTCAAAGATAATTTTACGTATTGACCGTACGGATATATCAACGATTTTCTTTCATATTCTGCGAGCTTATTCAACGATTTCTTTTCTTTTCGTGTTCAGCGTACAGGTATTTCAAATAAACTTTTCCGTATTCAGCGTACAGTTATTTCAACGATTTCCTTTCATATTCTGCGTGCTCTTTCAACGATTTGTTTTTTTCGTATTCAGGGTACAGCGATTTCAACGATTTTTCTTTTTTTATATTCAGCGCACAGCGATTTCAACGACTTCTCTTTTTTCCTATTCAGCGTACAGCGATTTCAACGATTTCTATTTTTCATATACGGCGTACAGAGATTTCAAAGATTTCTCTTTATTTTCTTATTCAGCGTACAATGATTTCAACGATTTGTCCCTTTTTCCTATTCAACGTACAGCGATTTCATCGATTTGTCTTTTTCTCATAATTATTCTACGTACAGCATTTTTAACGATTTCATTTTTTACCTGTTCAGCGCGCAGCGATTTCACGGATTTCTCTTTATTTCGTATTCAGCGAACTGCGATTTCAACGACTTCTCTTTTTTTCGTATTCAGCTTTCAGCGATTTCAACAATTTCTCTTTTTTCGTATTCAACGTACAGTGATTTCAACGATTTCTCCCTTTTTCGTTTTCGGTGTAGAGCGATTTCAACGATTTCTGTTTTTCTTGTATTCAGCGTATGGCGAATTCAACGATTTCTCTTTTTCCATATCCAACGGACAGCGATTTCAACGATTTCTCTTTTTTCGTATTCTGGGTACAGCGATTTCAACGTTTTTTATCGTATTCAGCGTTCAGCGATTTCAACGATTATTTTTTTCAGCGTACAGCTATTTTAACGATTTTCTTGCATATTCAGCGTATAGTCATATTAGCGATTTCTCTTATTTTCGTATTCAAAGCACAGCGTTAAAATAATTAGTCTTTTTTCGTATTCAGCTTACAGCTATTTCAACGAATTTCTTCCGTTTTCATCGTACAGCGATTTCAACGATTTTTTTTTCGCATTTGACCTACAGCGATTTCCACAATTTCTATATTCTTTTGTATTCTGTGTACAGCGATTTGAACTATTTCTCTTTAATTCGTATTACGTACAGAGATTTCAACGATTTCTCTTTTCTCGTGCTCAGCGTAAACCGATTTCTACCATGTCTCTTTTTTCATATAGAACGGACAGCGATTTCAACAATTTATCTTTTTTTCTTATTCAGCGTACAGTGATATCAACGATTTCTCCTTTTTTTCGTATTCAGCGTACAACGATTACAAGGTTTTCCCTTTTTTTCGTATCCAACCCACAGCGGAATCAAAGATTTCTCGTTTTTTCGTATTCAGCGTTCAGCGATTTCAACGATTTCTCAATTATTCATATTCCACGTACAGCGATTTCAACTATTTCTCTTTTTTCGTATTCAACGTACAGCGATTTCAACTATTTCTCTTTCTTCATGCTCACCGCACAGAGATTTCAACGATTTCTCTTTTTTCGTATTCTGCGTACAGCGATTTCATCTAATTCTCTTTTTTTCTTATTCTGAGTACAGCGATTTCGACTTCTCTTTTTTTCGTATTCTGCGTACAGCGATTTCAAGGATTTCTCATTTTTACTTATTCAGCGTACAGCGACATCAACAATTTTTTTCGTATTGAGCGTACAACTATTTCACCGTTTTCTTTCGTATTTATCCTGCAGCTATTTCAATGAATTTTCCTCCTATTCAGCGTACGATTTCAACAATTTTTCTCGTATTCAACGTACTGCGATTTCAACGATTTCTTTTGTATTGAGCGTAAAGATATTTCAACGATTTCTATTTTTTTATTTAGCATACAGCGATTTCAACGATTTCCCTTTTTTTCATATTCAGCCTATAGAGATTTCAAAGACATTTTAGTATTTATCGTACAGCGGTTTCAACGATTTCTCTTTTTTTCGTATTCATTGTACAGCGATTTCTAAGGTTTCTCTTTTTTTCGTATTAGCGTATAGCGATTACAACGATTTCTCCCTTTTTCGTAATCAGCGGAAAGCGATATCAACGATTTGTCTCATTTTCGTATTCAACTTACTGCGATTGCAACGATTTCTCTTTCTTCGTATTCAACGTTGAGCGATTTCAACGATTCCTCTTTTTTATGATCACCGGACAGCGATTTCAACGATTTCTCTTTTTTTCGTATTCTGCGTACATCGATTAAATCTAACTCTGTTTTTCTTATTCTGCGTACAGCAATTTCAACGTTTTCTCCTTTTTTCGTATTCAGCGTACAACGATTACAAAGTTTTCCCTTTTTTTCGTATCCAAACTACAGCGATATCAACTATTTCTCTCTTTTTCGTTTTCAGTTTATAGCGATTCCAACGATTTCTCCCTTTTTCTTATTCAGCGTACAGCGATTTCAACGTTTTTTTCGTATTCTGGGTACAGCGATTTCAACGATTATTTTTATTCAGCGTACAGCTATTTAAACGTTTTTCTTTCAATTCAGCGTATAGCCATATCAAGCATTTATCTACTTTTCGTATTGAAAGCACAGCGTTTAAAACAATTACTCTTTTTTCGTATTCAGCTTACAGCGATTTCAACGAAATTTTTCGTGTTCAGCGTACAGGTATTTCAAAGATTTTTTCGTGTTGAGCGTACAGCTATTTCAACGATTTTCTCTCATATTCTGCGAGCTCTCTCAACGATTTCTCTTATTTCTTTTTCAGCGTACAGGTAATTTTTCCGTATACGGC
Source organism: Periplaneta americana (assembly GCF_040183065.1). Lineage (NCBI taxonomy): Eukaryota > Metazoa > Arthropoda > Insecta > Blattodea > Blattidae > Periplaneta > Periplaneta americana. The sequence goes on from NC_091131.1 coordinate 149,965,246, forward strand.
GTACAGCTATTTCAACGATTTTCTTTCATATTCTGCGTGCTCTTTCAACGATCTGTACTTTTTTCGTATACAGCGTACAGCGATTGCAACGATTTCTATTTTTCGTATTCAACCTACAGCGATTTCAAAGATCTTTTTTTTTCGTATTCAGCGTAAACAATTTCAACAATTTCTCTCCTCTTATTCAGAGTACAGCGATTTCAACGTTTTTTTTTCGTATTCAATGTACAGCGATTTCAACGATTCTTTTTATTCAGCGTATAGCTATTTCAACGAATTACTTTCATATTTAGCGTATAGGCATATGAAGGATTTCTCTTCTTTTTGTATTCAAAGCACAGCGTTTAAAACAATTACTCTGTTTTCGTATTCAGCTTACAGCGATTTCAACTATATTTTTTTCGTATTCAGCATACAGCTATTTCAACGAAATTCTTCCGTTTTCAGTGTACAGCGATTTCCACGATTTCTATTATTTTTTCGTTTTCAGCGTAAAGCGATTTCAAATATTTGTTTATTTTGAAAATCAACGGACAGCGATTACAACGATTTCCTTTTTTTCGTATTGAGTGTGCAGTAGTTGTAAAGTTTTTTTCCGTATTAAGCGTACAGCGATTTCAACGATGATTTTTTTCAGCGTACAATTATTTCAACGAGTTTCTTTCATATTGAGAGTATAGCCATTTCAACGATTTCTCTTTTTTTCGTATTCAAAGAACAGCGTTGAAAACAATTACTCTTATTTGAGTATTAAGCTTACAGCAATTTCAAATATACTTTTTTCGTATTCAGCGCGTACAGCTATTTCAACGAATTTCTTCCATCTTCAGCGTACAGCGATTTCATCGTTTTTTTCGTATTGGACCTAGAGCGGGTTCCACGATTTCTATTATTTTCGTATTCGGCGTAGAGCGTTTTCAACGATTTTTTTTCGTATTCGTCCTACAGCGATTTCCACGATTTCTATTCGTTTTATTTCGTATTCAGTGTAGAGCGATTTCAACGATTTCTCTTTTATTCGTATTAGCGTACATGTATTTCAATGATTTCTCTTTTTGTCGTTTTCAGCGTAAAACGATTTCAGCGATTTCTCTATTTTTCGTATTCAACGTACTGCGATTTCAAAGTTTTCTCTTCTTTTAATCAACGTAAAGCGACTTCAACGATTTCTCTCTCTTCATGCTCACCGCACAGAGATTTGAAAGACTTCTCAATTTTGTCGTATTCAGCGTACAGCGATTTAATATAATTCTCTTTTTTTCTTATTCAGCGTACAGCGTTTTCAACTATTTCTCTTTTTTTTCGTATTCAGCGTACAGCGATTACATGGTTTTCTCTTTTTTTCGTATTCAACGTACAGCGATTTCAACGATTTCTCGTTTTTTCGTATTCAGCGTTCAGCGATTTCAACGACTTCTCTATTTTTCATATTCCACGTACAGCGATTTCAACCATTTCCCTTTTTTCGTATTCAACGTACGATTTCTTCTTCTACATGCTCAACGCACAGTGATTTCAACGATTTCTCTATTTTTCATAATCAACGTACAGCGACTTCAACGATTTCTCTTTCTTCGTCTTCACAGCACAGCGATTTCAACGATTTCTCCTTTCTTCGTATTCTGCGTACAGCGATTTCATCTAAATCTCTTTTTTTCTTATTCATCGTACAGCTATTTCAACTTCCCTTTTTTTCGTATTCAGCGTACACCGATTTCAAGGATTTCTCTTTATACGTATTCAGCACACAGCGACTTCAACAATTTTTTTTCGTATTCAGCGTGCAACTATTTCACCGTTTTTTTTTCGCATTCATCGTACAACTATTTCAATGAATTTTCCTCCTTTTCAGCGTACAGCGATTTTAACAATTTTTTTTTCAAATTCGTCCTACAGCGATTTCCACGGTTTCTATTTCTTTTCATATTCTGTGTACAGCGATTTCAATGAATTCTCCTTAATTCTTATTAGCCTACAGGTTTTTCAAGATTTCTCTTTTTTCGTATTCAGCGTAAAGCGATTTCAAGGATTTCTCTATTTTCATATTCAAGGGACAGCGATTTCAAAGATTTCTCTTTTTTTCGTATTGAGCGTACAGCAATTTTAATGTTTTTTTTTCGTATTCAGCGTACAGCGTTCTCAACGATGATTTATTTTCAGTTTACAGTTATTTCAACGATATTCTTTCATATTGAGCGTGTAGCAAGTTCAACGATTTCTCTTTTTTTCGTATTCAAAGCACAGCGATTAAAACAATTACTCTTATTTTCGTATTCAGCTTACATCGAATTCAACGATGTTTTTTTCGTATTCAGCGTACAGCTATTTGAACGTTTTTCTTCCGTCTTCAGCGTACAGCGATTTAAATTTTTTTTTTCGTATTGGACCTAGAGCGATTTGTACGATTTTTTACTTTTTCGTATTCAGCGTACAGAGATTTCAACGATTTCTCTTTTATTCGTATTAGCGTACATGGATTTCAACGTTTTTTTTCTTCTTGAACGTACAGCGGTTTCAACGATTTCTCTTTCTTCATGCTCACCGAACAGCTATTTCAACGATTTCTCTTTTTTTCATAATCAACGAACAGCGATTTCAACGATTTCTCTTTCTTCATCCTCACCGCACAGCGATTTGAACGATTTCTTTTTTTCGTATTCTGCGTACAGCGATTTCATATAAATCTCTCTTTTTCGTATTCATCGTACTGCGATTTAAACGATTTTTTTCTAATTCAGTGTACTGCGATTTCAACTACATTTTTCTACTCATCCTACAGCGATTTCAAAGATTTCTCTTTTTTTCGTATTGAGCGTACAGCAATTTTAATGTTTTTTTTTTCGTATTCAGCGCACAGCGTTCTCAATGATGATTTATTTTCAGTTTACAATTATTTCAACGATATTCTTTCATATTGAGCGTGTAGCAAGTTCAACGATTTCTCTTTTTTTCGTATTCAAAGCACAGCGATTAAAACAATTACTCTTATTTTCGTATTCAGCTTACAGCGAATTCAACGATATTTTTTCGTATTCAGCGTACAGCTATTTGAACGTTTTTCTTCCGTCTTCATCGTACAGCGATTTAAATTTTTTTTTCGTATTGGACCTAGAGCGATTTGTACGATTTTTTACTTTCTCGTATTCAGCGTACAGCGATTTCAACGATTTCTCTTTTATTCGTATTAGCGTACATGGATTTCAACGTTTTTTTTTCTTATTCAACGTACAGCGGTTTCAACGATTTCTCTTTCTTCATGCTCACCGCACAGCTATTTCAACGATTTCTCTTTTTTTCATAATCAACGAACAGCGATTTCAACGATTTCTCTTTCTTCATCCTCAGCGCACAGCGATTTGAACGATTTCTTTTTTTCGTATTCTGCGTACAGCGATTTCATATAAATCTCTCTTTTTCGTATTCATCATACTGCGATTTAAACGATTTTTTCTAATTCTGTGTACTGCGATTTCAACTACTTTTTTTCTACTCATCCTACAGCTATTTCAACGATTTCTATTTTTTTCTTATTTAGCATACAGCGATTTCAACGATTTCTCTTTTTTCATATTCAGCCTACAAAGATTTAAAAGATTTCATTTTTTTCGTATTCAGCGTACCGCGATTTCAACGATTTCTCTTTCTTTCGTATTCAGCATAAATCGATTTCAACGATTTCTCTCTTTTTCGTATTCAACTTTCAGCGATTTCAACGATTTCTCTTTTCTAATGATCACCGAACAGCGATTTCAATGATTTCTCTTTTTTCGTATTCATTGTACAGCGATTTGAACGGTTTCTCGTTTTTTCTTATTCAGCGTACAGGGATGTCAACGATTTCTATTTTTTTCGTATTCAGCGTAAAGCGATTTCAACGATTTCTCTTTTTTTCTTATTCTAAGTACAGCGATTAACACGATTTCTCTTTTTTTCGTATTCACCTTACAGCGATTTCAACGATATTTTTTTGTATTCAGCGTACAAGTATTTCAACGATTTTCTTTCGTATTCATCGTACAGCGATTTCAACGATTTCTCTTTTTTTCATATTCAGCGTACAGCATATTCAGCTATTTTTTTCGTATTCCGCGTACAGATATTTCAACGATTTTTTTCGTATTCAGCGTACAGTGATTTCAACGATTTCTCTGTATCCGAATTCAGCGTAACGATTTCAACGAAATTTTTCGTGTTCAGCGTAGAGGTATTTCAAAGATATTTTTTCGTATTTAGCGTACCTCTATTTCAACAATTTTCTTTCATATTCTGCGAGCTCTTTCAACGATTTCTCTTTTTTCGTGTTCAGCGTACACGTCATTTTTCCGTACTCAACGTACAGCTATTTCAACGATTTTCTTACATATTCTGCGTGCTCTTACAACGATCTGTACTTTTTTCGTATTCAGCGAACAGCCATTTCAACGATTTCTCTTTTTTTTCATATTCAGCGTACAGCGATTGCAACGATTTCTATTTTTCGTATTCAGCGTACAGCGATTTCAAAAATGTCTCTTTTTTTCGTATTCAGCGTACAACGATTTCAACGGTTTCACCCTTTTTCTTATTCAGCGTACAGCGATTTCATCGATTTGTCTGTTTTCATATTATACGTACAGATTTTTTAACGATTTCTATTTTTTCGTATTCAGCAAACAGCGATTTGAACGACTTCTCCTTTTTTCAAATCTAGCTATCAGCGATTTCAACGATTTCTCTTTTTTCGTATTCAACGCACAGTGGTTTCAACGATTTCTCCCTTTTTCGTTTTCGGTGTACAGCAATTTCAAAGATTTCTGTTTTTCTTGTATTCAGCGTATAGCGATTTCAACGATTTCTCTTTTTTCATATTCAACGGACAGCGATTTCAACGATCTCTTTTTTTCGTATTCAGGGTACAGCGATTTCAACGTTTTTTATCGTATTCAGCGTTCGGCGATTTCAACGATTACTTTTTCAGCGTACAGCTATTTCAAAGATTTTATTTGATATTCAGCGTATTGTCATATCAGCGATTTCTCTTATTTTCGTATTCAAAGCACAGCGTTTAAAACAATTACTCTTTTTTCGTATTCTGCTTACAGCTATTTCAACGAATTTTTTCCGTTTTCAGCGTACAGTGATTTCAACGATTTTTTTCGTATTCGACCTACAGCGATTTCCACAATTCCGATTTTCTTTCGTATTCTGTGTACAGCGATTTCAACTATTTCTCTTTAATTCGTATTACGTACAGGAATTTCAACGATTTCTCTTTTATTCTTGCTCAGCGTAAACCGATTTCAACGATTTCTCTTTTTTTCATATTCAACGGACAACGATTTCAACGATTTATCTATTTTTCTTATTCAGCGCACATCAATTTCTACTTTTTTTTCGTATTCAGCATACAGCGATTTCAATGATTATTTTTTTCAGCGTACAGCTATTTCGACAATTTTTTTTCAGATTCAGCGATTTAAACAATTACTCCTTTTCCGTATTCATCTTACAGCGAATTCAACGAAATTTTTTCGTATTCATCGTACAGCTATTTCAACGAATTTCATCCCTTTTCAGCGTACAGCGATTTCAACGTTTTTTTTTTCGTATTGGACCTGGAGCGATTTCCAGGATTTCTACTTTTTTCTATTCAGCGTACAGCGTTTTCAACGATTATTTTTCGTATTCGTCCCACAGCGAATTCCAGGATTTCTATTTTTTTTCGTATTCTGTGTACAGCGATATCTACGATTTTTGTTTTATTCCTATTAGCTTACAGGGATTTCAACGATTTCTCTTTTTTTCGTATTCTGCGTAAAGCGATTTCAACTATTTCTCTATTTTTCGTATTCAGCGTACAGCGATATCAACGATTTCACTTTTTTTAATCAACGTACAGCGACTTCAACGATTTCTCTTTTTTCATGCTCACAGCACAGAGATTTCAACGATTTCTCTTTTTTTTCGTATTCTGCGTACATCGATTTAATCTAATTCTCTTTTTTTCTTATTCAGCGTACAGCGATATCAACGATTTCTCCTTTTTTCGTATTCTGCGTAAACAATTACAAAGTTTTCCCTTTTTTTCGTATCCAACCTACAGGGAAATCAACGATTTCTCGTTTTTTCGTATTGAGCGTTCAGCAATTTCAACGATTTCTCAATTTTTCATATTCCACGTACAGCGATTTCAACTATTTCTCAATTTTCGTATTCAACGTACAGCGATTTCAATGATTTCTCTTTCTTCATGCTCACCGCACAGAGATTTCAACGATTTCTCTTTTTTCGTATTCTGCGTACAGCGATTTCATCTAATTCTCTATTTTTCCTATTCAGCGTACAGCGATTTCAACGATTTCTATTTTTCATATACAGCGTACAGCGATTTCAAAGATTTCTCTTTATTTTCTTATTCAGCGTACAATGATTTCAACGATTTGCCCCTTTTTCCTATTAACGTACAGCGATTTCATCGATTTGTCTTTTTCTCAAAATTATTCTACGTACAGCATTTTTAACGATTTCATTTTTTACGTGTTCAGCGCTCAGCGATTTCACGGATTTCTCTTTATTTCGTATTCAGGGAACAGCGATTTCAACGACTTCTCTTTCTTCGTATTCAGCTTTCAGCGATTTCAACAAATTCTCCTTTTTCGTATTCAACGGACAGTGATTTCAACGATTTCTCTCTTTTTCGTTTTCGATGTAGAGCGATTTCAACGATTTCTGTTTTTCTTTTATTCAGCGTATAGCGATTTCAACGATTTCACTTTTTTCATATTCAACGGAGAGCGATTTCAACGATCTCTTTTTTTCGTATTCAGGGTACAGCGATTTCAACGTTTTTTATCGTATTCAGCGTTCAGCGATTTCAACGATTATTGTTTTCAGCGTACAGCTATTTCAACGATTTTATTTGATATTCAGCGTATAGTCATATCAGCGATTTCTCTTATTTTCGTATTCAAAGCACAGCGTTTAAATCAATTACCCTTTTTTCGTATTCTGCTTACAGCTATTTCAACTAATTTTTTTCCGTTTTCAGCTTACAGTGATTTCAACGATTTTTTTCGTATTCGACCTACAGCGATTTCCACAATTCCTATTTTCTTTCGTATTGTGTGTACAGCGACTTCAACTATTTCTCTTTAATTCGTATTACGTACAGGAATTTCAACGATTTCTCTTTTTTTCGTGCTCAGCGTAAACCGATTTCAACGATTTCTCGTTTTTCATATTCAACGGACAGCGATTTCAACGATTTCTCTTTTTTCGTGCTCAGCGTAAACCGATTTCAACGATTTCTCTTTTTTCATATTCAACGGACAGCGATTTCAACGATTTATCTATTTTTCGTATTCAGCGTACATCAATTTCAACTTTTTTTTCGTATTCAGCATACAGCGATTTCAACGATTTTTTTTTTCAGCGTACAGCTATTTCGACGATTTTTTTTTCATATTCAGCGATTTCTCTTTTATTCCGTATTCAAAGCACAGCGATTTAAACAATTACTCCTTTTCCGTATTCATCTTACAGCGAATTCAACGAAATTTTTTCGTATTCATCGTACAGCTATTTCAACGAATTTCATCCCTTTTCAGCGTACAGCGATTTCAACGTTTTTTTTTCGTATTGGACCTGGAGCGATTTCCAGGATTTCTACTTTTTTGTATTCAGCCTACAGCGTTTTCAACGATTATTTTTCGTATTCATCCCACAGCGATTTCCAAGATTTCTATTTTTTTTCGTATTCTGTGTACAGCGATATCTACGATTTTTATTTTATTCGTATTAGCTTACAGGGATTTCAACGATTTCTCTTTTTTTCGTATTCAGCGTAAAGCGATTTCAACTATTTCTCTATTTTTTTATTCAGCGTACAGCGATATCAACGATTTCACTTATTTAATCAACGTACAGCGACTTCAACGATTTTTCTTTTTTCATGCTCACCGCACACAGATTTCAACGATTTCTCTTTTTTTCGTATTCAGCGTACATCGATTTAATCTAATTCTCTTTTTTTCTTATTCAGCGTACAGCAATATCAACGATTTCTGTTTTTTTCGTATTCAGCGTAAACGATTACAAGGTTTTCCCTTTTTTACGTATCCAACCTACAGGGAAATCAACGATTTCTCGTTTTTTCGTATTCAGCGTTCAGCGATTTCAACGATTTCTCAATTTTTCATATTCCACGTACAGCGATTTCAACTATTTCTCTTTTTTCGTATTCAACGTGCAGCGATTTCAACGATTTCTCTTTTTTCATGCTCACCGCACAGAGATTTCAACGATTTCTTTTTTTTCGTATTCTGCGTACAGCGATTTCATCTAATTCTCTTTTTTTCTTATTCAGCGTACAGCGATTTCAACTTCTCTTTTTTTCGTATTCTGCGTACAGCGATTTCAAGGATTTCTCAATTTTTACTTATTCAGCGTACAGCGACGTCAACAATTTTTTCGTATTAAGCGTACAACTATTTCACCGTTTTTTTTTCGTATTTATCCTGCAGCTATTTCAATGAATTTTCCTCCTATTCAGCGTACAGCGATTTCAACAATTTTTCTCGTATTCAACGTACTGCGATTTCAACGATTTCTTTGGTATTGAGCGTACAGATATTTCAACGATTTCTATTTTTTTATTTAGCATACAGCGATTTCAACGATTTCCCTTTTTTCATATTCAGCCTATAGAGATTTCAAAGACATTTTAGTATTTAGCGTACAGCGGTTTCAACGATTTCTCTTCTTTTCGTATTCATTGTACAGCGAATTCTAAGGTTTCTCTTTTTTTCGTATTAGCGTACAGCGAGTTCAACGATTTCTCTCTTTTTCGTAATCAGCGGAAAGCGGTATCAACGATTTCTCTAATTTTCGTTTTCAACTTACTGCGATTGCAACGATTTCTCTTTCATCGTATTCAACGTTCAGCGATTTCAACGATTTCTCTTTTTTATGATCACCGGACAGCGATTTCAACGATTTGTTTTTTTTATTCAACGTACAGCGACTTCAACGATTTTTTTTATTCAGCGTATAGCTATTTCTATGAATTTCTTTCATATTTAGCGAATAGGCATATGAAGGATTTCTCTTCTTTTTGTATTCAAAGCACAGCGTTTAAAACAATTACTCTGTTTTCGTATTCAGCTTACAGCGATTTCAACTATATTTTTTCGTATTCAGCATACAGCTATTTCAACGAAATTCTTCCGTTTTCAGTGTACAGCGATTTCAACGATTTTTTTTCGTATTCGTCCTACAGCGATTTCCACGATTTCTATTATTTTTTAGTTTTCAGCGTAAAGCGATTTCAAATATTTGTTTATTTTGAAAATCAACGGGCAGCGATTACAACGATTTCCTTTTTTTCGTATTGAGTGTGCAGTAGTTGTAAAGTTTTTTTCCGTATTAAGCGTACAGCGATTTCAACGATGATTTTTTTCAGCGTACAATTATTTCAACGAGTTTCTTTCATATTGAGAGTATAGCCATTTCAACGATTTCTCTTTTTTTCGTATTCAAAGAACAGCGTTGAAAACAATTACTCTTATTTGAGTATTAAGCTTACAGCAATTTCAAATATACTTTTTTCGTATTCAGCGCGTACAGCTATTTCAACTAATTTCTTCCATCTTCAGCGTACAGCGATTTCATCGTTTTTTTCGTATTGGACCTAGAGCGGGTTCCACGATTTCTATTATTTTCGTATTCGGCGTACAGCGTTTTCAACGATTTTTTTTTCGTATTCGTCCTACAGCGATTTCAACGATTTCTATTCATTTTATTTCGTATTCAGTGTACAGCGATTTCAACGATTTCTCTTTTATTCGTATTAGCGTACATGGATTTCAACGATTTCTCTTTTTTCGTGCTCAGCGTAAACCGATTTTTACGATGTCTCTTTTTTCATATAGCACGGACAGCGATTTCAACAATTTATCTTTTTTTCTTATTCTGCGTACAGCAATTTCAACGATAATTTTTTTTCAGCGTTCAGCGATTTCTCAATTTTTCATATTCCACGTACAGCGATTTAAACAATTACTCCTTTTTTCGTATTCATCTTACAGCGAATTCAACGAAATTTTTTTCGTATTCAGCGTACAGCTATTTCAACGAATTTCTTCCGCCTTCAGAGTACAGCGATTTCAACGTTTTTTTCGTATTGGATCTAGAGCGATTTCCACGATTTCTACTTTTTTCTTATTCACCGTACAGCGTTTTCAACGATTACTTTTCGTATTCGTCCTACAGCGATTTCCAGGATTTCTAATTTTTTTCTTATTCTCTGTATAGCGATATCAACAATTTTCATTTTATTCGTATTAGCGTACAGGGATTTCAACGATTTCTCTTTTTTTTTTTTCGTATTCAGCGTAAGTGGATTTGAACTATTTCTCTATTTTTCTTATTCAGCGTACAGCGATATCAACGATTTCACTTTTTTTATTCAACGTACAGCGACTTCAACGATTTCTCTTTTTTCATGCTCACCGCACAGAGATTTCAACGATTTCTCACTTTTTCGTATTCAACGTACATCGATTTAATTTAATTCTCTTTTTTTCTTATTCAGCGTACAGTGATATCAACGATTTCTCCTTTTTTTCGTATTCAGCGTACAACGATTACAAGGTTTTCCCTTTTTTCGTATCCAACCCACAGCGGAATCAAAGATTTCTCGTTTTTTCGTATTCAGCGTTCAGTGATTTCAACGATTTCTCAATTATTCATATTCCACGTACAGCGATTTCAACTATTTCTCTTTTTTCGTATTCAACGTACAGCGATTTCAACGATTTCTCTTTCTTCATGCTCACCGCACAGAGATTTCAACGATTTCTCTTTTTCGTATTCTGGGTACATCGATTTCATCTAATTCTCTTTTTTTCTTATTCAGCGTACAGCGATTTCAACTTCTCTTTTTTTCGTATTCAGCGTACAGCGATTTCAAGGATTTCTCTTTTTTACTTATTCAGCGTACAGCGACATCAACAATTTTTTTCGTATTGAGCGTACAACTATTTCACCGTTTTTTTTTCGTATTTATCCTGCAGCTATTTCAATGAATTTTCCTCCTATTCAGCGTACAGCGATTTCAACAATTTTTCTCGTATTCAACGTACTGCGATTTCTACGATTCCTTTGGTATGGAGCGTACAGATATTTCAACGATTTCTATTTTTTATTTAGCATACAGCGATTTCAACGATTTCCCTTTTTTCATATTCTGCCTATAGAGATTTCAAAGACATTTTAGTATTTAGCGCACAGCGGTTTCAACGATTTCTCTTCTTTTCGTATTCATTGTACAGCGATTTCTAAGGTTTCTCTTTTTTTCGTATTAGCGTACAGCGAGTTCAACGATTTCTCTCTTTTTCGTAATCAGCGGAAAGCGATATCAACGATTTCTCTAATTTTCGTATTCAACTTACTGCGATTGCAACGATTTCTCTTTCTTCGTATTCAACGTTCAGCGATTTCAACGATTTCTTTTTTTTATGATCACCGGACAGCGATTTCAACGATTTGTTTTTTTTTATTCAACGTACAGCGACTTCAACGATTTCTCTTTTTCCATGCTCACCGCACAGAGATTTCAACGATTTCTCTTTTTTTCGTATTCTGCGTACATCGATTTAATCTAACTCTGTTTTTCTTATTCAGCGTACAGCAATTTCAACGATTTCTCCTTTTTTCGTATTCAGCGTACAACGATTACAAAGTTTTACCTTTTTTTCGTATCCAACCTACAGCGATATCAACGATTTCTCTCTTTTTCTTATTCAGCGTACAGCGATTTCAACGTTTTTTTCGTATTCTGGGTACAGCGATTTCAACGATTATTTTTATTCAGCGTACAGCTATTTAAACGTTTTTCTTTCAATTCAGCGTATAGCCATATCAAGCATTTCTCTACTTTTCGTATTGAAAGGACAGCGTTTAAAACAATTAGTCTTTTTTCGTATTCAGCTTACAGCGATTTCAACGAAATTTTTCGTGTTCAGCGTACAGGTATTTCAAAGATTTTTTCGTGTTGAGCGTACAGCTATTTCAACGATTTTCTCTCATATTCTGCGAGCTCTGTCAACGATTTCTCTTACTTCTTTTTCAGCGTACAGGTAATTTTTCCGTATACGGCGTACAGTTATTTCAACGATTTTCTTTCATATTCTGCGTGCTCTTTCAACGATCTATACTTTTTTCGTATACAGCGGACAGCGATTTCAACGAATTCTCTTTTTTCATATTCAGCGCACAACGATTTCAACGATTTCTCTTTTTTCGTATTCAGCGTACAGCGATTGCAACGATTTCTATTTTTCGTATTCAACGTACAGCGATTTCAAAGATCTTTTTTTTTCGTATTCAGCGTAAACAATTTCAACAATTTCTCTCCTTCTCTTATTCAGAGTACAGCGATTTCAACGTTTTTTTTTCGTATTCAACGTACAGCGATTTCAACGATTCTTTTTATTCAGCGTATAGCTATTTCTATGAATTTCTTTCATATTTAGAGTATAGGCATATGAAGGATTTCTCTTCTTTTTGTATTCAAAGCACAGCGTTTAAAACAATTACTCTGTTTTCGTATTCAGCTTACAGCGATTTCAACTATATTTTTTTCGTATTCAGCATACAGCTATTTCAACGAAATTCTTCCGTTTTCAGTGTACAGCGTTTTCAACGATTTTTTTTCGTATTCGTCCTACAGCGATTTCCACGATTTCTATTATTTTTTCGTTTTCAGCGTAAAGCGATTTCAAATATTTGTTTATTTTGAAAATCAACGGACAGCGATTACAACGATTTCCTTTTTTTCGTATTGAGTGTGCAGTAGTTGTAAAGTTTTTTTCCGTATTAAGCGTACAGCGATTTCAACGATGATTTTTTTCAGCGTACAATTATTTCAACGAGTTTCTTTCATATTGAGAGTATAGCCATTTCAACGATTTCCCTTTTTTTCGTATTCAAAGAACAGCGTTGAAAACAATTACCCTTATTTGAGTATTAAGCTTACAGCAATTTCAAATATACTTTTTTCGTATTCAGCGCGTACAGCTATTTCAACGAATTTCTTCCATCTTCAGCGTACAGCGATTTCATCGTTTTTTTCGTATTGGACCTAGAGCGGGTTCCACGATTTCTATTATTTTCGTATTCGGCGTACAGCGTTTTCAACGATTTTTTTTTCGTATTCGTCCTACAGCGATTTCCACGATTTCTATTCTTTTTATTTCGTATTCAGTGTACAGCGATTTCAACGATTTCTCTTTTATTCGTATTAGCGTACATGGATTTCAACGATTTCTCTTTTTGTCGTTTTCAGCGTAAAGCGATTTCTGCGATTTCTCTATTTTTCGTATTCAACGTACTGCGATTTCAAAGTTTTCTCTTCTTTTAATCAACGTAAAGCGACTTCAACGATTTCTCTCTCTTCATGCTCACCGCACAGAGATTTGAAAGACTTCTCAATTTTGTCGTATTCAGCGTACAGCGATTTAATATAATTCTCTTTTTTTCTTATTCAGCGTACAGCGTTTTCAACTATTTCTCTTTTTTTTCGTATTTCAGCGTACAGCGATTACAAGGTTTTCTCCTTTTTTCGTATTCAACGTACAGCGATTTCAACGATTTCTCGTTTTTTCGTATTCAGCGTACAGCGATTTAATATAATTCTCTTTTTTTCTTATTCAGCGTACAGCGTTTTCAACTATTTCTCTTTTTTTTCGTATTTCAGCGTACAGCGATTACAAGGTTTTCTCTTTTTTTCGTATTCAACGTACAGCGATTTCAACGATTTCTCGTTTTTTCGTATTCAGCGTTCAGCGATTTCAACGACTTCTCTATTTTTCATATTCCACGTACAGCGATTTCAACCATTTCCCTTTTTTCGTATTCAACGTACGATTTCTTCTTCTACATGCTCAGCGCACAGCGATTTCAACGATTTCTCTATTTTTCATAATCAACGTACAGCGACTTCAACGATTTCTCTTTCTTCGTCTTCACAGCACAGCGATTTCAACGATTTCTCCTTTCTTCGTATTCTGCGTACAGCGATTTCATCTAAATCTCTTTTTTTCTTATTCATCGTACAGCTATTTCAACTTCCCTTTTTTTCGTATTCAGCGTACACCGATTTCAAGGTTTTCTCTTTATACGTATTCAGCACACAGCGACTTCAACAATTTTTTTTCGTATTCAGCGTGCAACTATTTCACCTTTTTTTTTTCGCATTCATCGTACAACTATTTCAATGAATTTCCTCCTTTTCAGCGTACAGCGATTTTAACAATTTTTTTTTTCAAATTCGTCCTACAGCGATTTCCACGGTTTCTATTTCTTTTCATATTCTGTGTACAGCGATTTCAATGAATTTTCCTTAATTCGTATTAGCGTACAGGTTTTTCAAGATTTCTCTTTTTTCGTATTCAGCGTAAAGCGATTTCAAGGATTTCTCTATTTTCATATTCAACGGACAGCGATTTCAAAGATTTCTCTTTTTTTCGTATTGAGCGTACAGCAATTTTAATGTTTTTTTTTCGTATTCAGCGTACAACGTTCTCAACGATGATTTATTTTCAGTTTACAGTTATTTCAACGATATTCTTTCATATTGAGCGTGTAGCAAGTTCAACGATTTCTCTTTTTTTCGTATTCAAAGAACAGCGATTAAAACAGTTACTCTTATTTTCGTATTCAGCTTACAGGGAATTCAACGATGTTTTTTTCGTATTCAGCGTACAGCTATTTGAACGTTTTTCTTCCGTCTTCAGCGTACAGCGATTTAAATTTTTTTTTCGTATTGGACCTAGAGCGATTTGTACGATTTTTTACTATCTCGTATTCAGCGTACAGCGATTTCAACGATTTCTCTTTTATTCGTATTAGCGTACATGGATTTCAACGTTTTTTTTTCTTATTCAACGTACAGCGGTTTCAACGATTTCTCTTTCTTCATGCTAACCGCACAGCTATTTCAACCATTTCTCTCTTTTTCATAATCAACGAACAGCGATTTCAACGATTTCTCTTTCTTCATCCTCACCGCACAGCGATTTGAACGATTTCTTTTTTTCGTATTCTGCGTAAAGCGATTTCATATAAATCTCTCTTTTTCGTATTCATCGTACTGAGATTTAAACGATTTTTTTCTAATTCAGTGCACTGCGATTTCAACTACTTTTTTTCTACTCATCCTACAGCTATTTCAACGATTTCTATTTTTTTCTTATTTAGCGTACAGCGATTTCAACGATTTCCCTTTTTTCATATTCAGCCTACAAAGATTTAAAAGATTTCATTTTTTTCGTATTCAGCGTACCGCGATTTCAACGATTTCTCTTTCTTTCGTATTCAGCATGAATCGATTTCAACGATTTCTCTCTTTTTCGTATTCAACTTTCAGCGATTTCAACGATTTCTCTTTTCTAATGATCACCGAACAGCGATTTCAATGATTTCTCTTTTTTCGTATTCATTGTACAGCGATTTGAACGGTTTCTCGTTTTTTCTTATTCAGCGTACAGGGATGTCAACGATTTCTATTTTTTTCGTATTCAGCGTAAAGCGATTTCAACGATTTCTCTTTTTTTCTTATTCTAAGTACAGCGATTAACACGATTTCTCTTTTTTTCGTATTCACCTTACAGCGATTTCAACGATATTTTTTTGTATTTAGCGGACAAGTATTTCAACGATTTTCTTTCGTATTCATCGTACAGCGATTTCAACGATTTCTCTTTTTTTCATATTCAGCATACAGCATATTCAGCTATTTTTTTCGTATTCCGCGTACAGATATTTCAACGATTTTTTTCGTATTCAGCGTACAGTGATTTCAACGATTTCTCTGTATCCGAATTCAGCGTAACGATTTCAACGAAATTTTTCGTGGTCAGCGTAGAGGTATTTCAAAGATATTTTTTCGTATTTAGCGTACCTCTATTTCAACAATTTTCTTTCATATTCTGCGAGCTCTTTCAACGATT
Source organism: Periplaneta americana (assembly GCF_040183065.1). Taxonomy (NCBI): domain Eukaryota; kingdom Metazoa; phylum Arthropoda; class Insecta; order Blattodea; family Blattidae; genus Periplaneta; species Periplaneta americana. Next base: position 149,981,235 of record NC_091131.1, read on the forward strand.
TCTTTTTTCGTGTTCAGCGTACACGTCATTTTTCCGTACTCAACGTACAGCTATTTCAACGATTTTCTTACATATTCTGCGTGCTCTTACAACGATCTGTACTTTTTTCGTATTCAGCGAACAGCCGTTTCAACGATTTCTCTTTTTTTTTCATATTCAGCGTACAGCGATTGCAACGATTTCTATTTTTCGTATTCAGCGTACAGCGATTTCAAAAATGTCTCTTTTTTTTCGTATTCAGCGTACAACAATTTCAACGGTTTCACCCTTTTTCTTATTCAACGTACAGCGATTTCATCGATTTGTCTGTTTTTCATATTATACGTACAGCTTTTTTAACGATTTCTATTTTTTTCGTATTCAGCAAACAGCGATTTGAACGACTTCTCCTTTTTTCAAATCTAGCTATCAGCGATTTCAACGATTTCTCTTTTTTTTCGTATTCAACGCACAGTGGTTTCAACGATTTCTCCCTTTTTCGTTTTCGGTGTACAGCGATTTCAAAGATTTCTGTTTTTTCTTGTATTCAAGCGTATTAGCGATTTCAACGATTTCTCTTTTTTCATATTCAACGGACAGCGATTTCAACGATCTCTTTTTTTTCGTATTCAGGGTACAGCGATTTCAACGTTTTTTATCGTATTCAGCGTTCAGCGATTTCAACGATTACTTTTTCAGCGTACAGTATTTCAAAGATTTTATTTGATATTCAGCGTATTGTCATATCAGCGATTTCTCTTATTTTCGTATTCAAAGCACAGCGTTTAAAACAATTACTCTTTTTTCGTATTCTGCTTACAGCTATTTTCAACGAATTTTTTTCCGTTTTCAGCGTACAGTGATTTCAACGATTTTTTTCGTATTCGACCTACAGCGATTTCCACAATTCCGATTTTCTTTCGTATTCTGTGTACAGCGATTTCAACTATTTCTCTTTAATTCGTATTACGTACAGGAATTTCAACGATTTCTCTTTTTTTCTTGCTCAGCGTAAACCGATTTCAACGATTTCTCTTTTTTCATATTCAACGGACAACGATTTCAACGATTTATCTATTTTTCTTATTCAGCGCACATCAATTTCTACTTCTTTTTCGTATTCAGCATACAGCGATTTCAATGATTATTTTTTTTTCAGCGTACAGCTATTTCGACGATTTTTTTTCATATTCAGCGATTTCTCTTTTTTCCGTATTCAAAGCACAGCGATTTAAACAATTACTCCTTTTCCGTATTCACCTTACAGCGAATTCAACGAAATTTTTTCGTATTCATCGTACAGCTATTTCAACGAATTTCATCCCTTTTCAGCGTACAGCGATTTCAACGTTTTTTTTCGTATTGGACCTGGAGCGATTTCCAGGATTTCTACTTTTTTGTATTCAGCGTACAGCGTTTTCAACGATTATTTTTCGTATTCGTCCCACAGCGAATTCCAGGATTTCTATTTTTTTTTCGTATTCTGTGTACAGCGATATCAACGATTTTTATTTTATTCCTATTAGCTTACAGGGATTTCAACGATTTCTCTATTTTTCATATTCCACGTACAGCGATTTCAACCATTTCCCTTTTTTTCGTATTCAACGTACGATTTCTTCTTCTACATGCTCAGCGCACAGCGTTTTCATCGATTTCTCTATTTTTCATAATCAACGTACAGCGACTTCAACGATTTCTCTTTCTTCGTCTTCACAGCACAGCGATTTCAACGATTTCTCCTTTCTTCGTATTCTGCGTACAGCGATTTCATCTAAATCTCTTTTTTTCTTATTCATCGTACAGCTATTTCAACTTCCCTTTTTTTCGTAGTCAGCGTACACCGATTTCAAGGATTTCTCTTTATACGTATTCAGCACACAGCGACTTCAACAATTTTTTTTCGTATTCAGCGTGCAACTATTTCACCGTTTTTTTTTCGCATTCATCGTACAACTATTTCAATGAATTTTCCTCCTTTTCAGCGTACAGCGATTTTAACAATTTTTTTTTCAAATTCGTCCTACAGCGATTTCCACGGTTTCTATTTCTTTTCATATTCTGTGTACAGCGATTTCAATTAATTCTCCTTAATTCGTATTAGCGTACAGGTTTTTCAAGATTTCTCTTTTTTCGTATTCAGCGTAAAGCGATTTCAAGGATTTCTCTATTTTCATATTCAACGGACAGCGATTTCAAAGATTTCTCTTTTTTTCGTATTGAGCGTACAGCAATTTTAATGTTTTTTTTTTCGTATTCAGCGTACAGCGTTCTCAACGATGATTTATTTTCAGTTTACAGTTATTTCAACGATATTCTTTCATATTGAGCGTGTAGCAAGTTCAACGATTTCTCTTTTTTTCGTATTCAAAGCACAGCGATTAAAACAATTACTCTTATTTTCGTATTCAGCTTACAGCGAATTCAACGATGTTTTTTTTCGTATTCAGCGTACAGCTATTTGAACGTTTTTCTTCCGTCTTCAGCGTACAGCGATTTAAATTTTTTTTTCGTATTGGACCTAGAGCGATTTGTACGATTTTTTACTTTCTCGTATTCAGCGTACAGCGATTTCAAACGATTTCTCTTTTATTCGTATTAGCGTACATGGATTTCAACGTTTTTTTTCTTATTCAACGTACAGCGGTTTCAACGATTTCTCTTTCTTCATGCTAACCGCACAGCTATTTCAACGATTTCTCTTTTTTTCATAATCAACGAACAGCGATTTCAACGATTTCTCTTTCTTCATCCTCACCGCACAGCGATTTGAACGATTTCTTTTTTTCGTATTCTGCGTACAGCGATTTCATATAAATCTCTCTTTTTCGTATTCATCGTACTGCGATTTAAACGATTTTTTTCTAATTCAGTGTACTGCGATTTCAACTACTTTTTTTCTACTCATCCTACAGCTATTTCAACGATTTCTATTTTTTTCTTATTTAGCGTACAGCGATTTCAACGATTTCCCTTTTTTCATATTCAGCCTACAAAGATTTAAAAGATTTCATTTTTTCGTATTCAGCGTACCGCTATTTCAACGATTTCTCTTTCTTTCGTATTCAGCATAAATCGATTTCAACGATTTCTCTCTTTTTCGTATTCAACTTTCAGCGATTTCAACGATTTCTCTTTTCTAATGATCACCGAACAGCGATTTCAATGATTTCTCTTTTTTCGTATTCATTGTACAGCGATTTGAACGGTTTCTCGTTTTTTCTTATTCAGCGTACAGGGATGTCAACGATTTCTATTTTTTTCGTATTCAGCGTAAAGCGATTTCAACGATTTCTCTTTTTTTCTTATTCTAAGTACAGCGATTAACACGATTTCTCTTTTTTTCGTATTCACCTTACAGCGATTTCAACGATATTTTTTTGTATTTAGCGGACAAGTATTTCAACGATTTTCTTTCGTATTCATCGTACAGCGATTTCAACGATTTCTCTTTTCTTCATATTCAGCATACAGCATATTCAGCTATTTTTTTCGTATTCCGCGTACAGATATTTCAACGATTTTTTTCGTATTCTGCGTACAGTGATTTCAACGATTTCTCTGTATCCGAATTCAGCGTAACGATTTCAACGAAATTTTTCGTGGTCAGCGTAGAGGTATTTCAAAGATATTTTTTCGTATTTAGCGTACCTCTATTTCAACAATTTTCTTTCATATTCTGCGAGCTCTTTCAACGATTTCTCTTTTTTCGTGTTCAGCGTACACGTCATTTTTCCGTACTCAACGTACAGCTATTTCAACGATTTTCTTACATATTCTGCGTGCTCTTACAACGATCTGTACTTTTTTCGTATTCAGCGAACAGCCATTTCAACGATTTCTCTTTTTTTTCATATTCAGCGTACAGCGATTGCAACGATTTCTATTTTTCGTATTCAGCGTACAGCGATTTCAAAAATGTCTCTTTTTTTCGTATTCAGCGTACAACGATTTCAACGGTTTCACCCTTTTTCTTATTCAACGTACAGCGATTTCATCGATTTGTCTGTTTTCATATTATACGTACAGCTTTTTTAACGATTTCTATTTTTTCGTATTCAGCAAACAGCGATTTGAACGACTTCTCCTTTTTTCAAATCTAGCTATCAGCGATTTCAACGATTTCTCTTTTTTTCGTATTCAACGCACAGTGGTTTCAACGATTTCTCCCTTTTTCGTTTTCGGTGTACAGCGATTTCAAAGATTTCTGTTTTTCTTGTATTCAGCGTATAGCGATTTCAACGATTTCTCTTTTTTCATATTCAACGGACAGCGATTTCAACGATCTCTTTTTTTCGTATTCAGGGTACAGCGATTTCAACGTTTTTTATCGTATTCAGCGTTCAGCGATTTCAACGATTACTTTTTCAGCGTACAGTATTTCAAAGATTTTATTTGATATTCAGCGTATTGTCATATCAGCGATTTCTCTTATTTTCGTATTCAAAGCACAGCGTTTAAAACAATTACTCTTTTTTCGTATTCTGCTTACAGCTATTTCAACGAATTTTTTCCGTTTTCAGCGTACAGTGATTTCAACGATTTTTTTCGTATTCGACCTACAGCGATTTCCACAATTCCGATTTTCTTTCGTATTCTGTGTACAGCGATTTCAACTATTTCTCTTTAATTCGTATTACGTACAGGAATTTCAACGATTTCTCTTTTTTTCTTGCTCAGCGTAAACCGATTTCAACGATTTCTCTTTTTTCATATTCAACGGACAACGATTTCAACGATTTATCTATTTTTCTTATTCAGCGCACATCAATTTCTACTTCTTTTTCGTATTCAGCATACAGCGATTTCAATGATTATTTTTTTTCAGCGTACAGCTATTTCGACGATTTTTTTTCATATTCAGCGATTTCTCTTTTTTCCGTATTCAAAGCACAGCGATTTAAACAATTACTCCTTTTCCGTATTCACCTTACAGCGAATTCAACGAAATTTTTTCGTATTCATCGTACAGCTATTTCAACGAATTTCATCCCTTTTCAGCGTACAGCGATTTCAACGTTTTTTTTCGTATTGGACCTGGAGCGATTTCCAGGATTTCTACTTTTTTGTATTCAGCGTACAGCGTTTTCAACGATTATTTTTCGTATTCGTCCCACAGCGAATTCCAGGATTTCTGTTTTTTTTCGTATTCTGTGTACAGCGATATCAACGATTTTTATTTTATTCCTATTAGCTTACAGGGATTTCAACGATTTCTCTATTTTTCATATTCCACGTACAGCGATTTCAACCATTTCCCTTTTTTTCGTATTCAACGTACGATTTCTTCTTCTACATGCTCAGCGCACAGCGTTTTCATCGATTTCTCTATTTTTCATAATCAACGTACAGCGACTTCAACGATTTCTCTTTCTTCGTCTTCACAGCACAGCGATTTCAACGATTTCTCCTTTCTTCGTATTCTGCGTACAGCGATTTCATCTAAATCTCTTTTTTTCTTATTCATCGTACAGCTATTTCAACTTCCCTTTTTTTTCGTATTCAGCGTACACCGATTTCAAGGATTTCTCTTTATACGTATTCAGCACACAGCGACTTCAACAATTTTTTTTCGTATTCAGCGTGCAACTATTTCACCGTTTTTTTTTGCATTCATCGTACAATTATCTCAATGAATTTTCCTCCTTTTCAGCGTACAGCGATTTTAACAATTTTTTTTTTTCAAATTCGTCCTACAGCGATTTCCACGGTTTCTATTTCTTTTCATATTCTGTGTACAGCGATTTCAATTAATTCTCCTTAATTCGTATTAGCGTACAGGTTTTTCAAGATTTCTCTTTTTTCGTATTCAGCGTAAAGCGATTTCAAGGATTTCTCTATTTTCATATTCAACGGACAGCGATTTCAAAGATTTCTCTTTTTTTCGTATTGAGCGTACAGCAATTTTAATGTTTTTTTTTTCGTATTCAGCGTACAGCGCTCTCAACGATGATTTATTTTCAGTTTACAGTTATTTCAACGATATTCTTTCATATTGAGCGTGTAGCAAGTTCAACGATTTCTCTTTTTTTCGTATTCAAAGCACAGCGATTAAAACAATTACTCTTATTTTCGTATTCAGCTTACAGCGAATTCAACGATGTTTTTTTCGTATTCAGCGTACAGCTATTTGAACGTTTTTCTTCCGTCTTCAGCGTACAGCGATTTAAATTTTTTTTTCGTATTGGACCTAGAGCGATTTGTACGATTTTTTACTTTCTCGTATTCAGCGTACAGCGATTTCAAACGATTTCTCTTTTATTCGTATTAGCGTACATGGATTTCAACGTTTTTTTTTCTTATTCAACGTACAGCGGTTTCAACGATTTCTCTTTCTTCATGCTAACCGCACAGCTATTTCAACGATTTCTCTTTTTTTCATAATCAACGAACAGCGATTTCAACGATTTCTCTTTCTTCATCCTCACCGCACAGCGATTTGAACGATTTCTTTTTTTCGTATTCTGCGTACAGCGATTTCATATAAATCTCTCTTTTTCGTATTCATCGTACTGCGATTTAAACGATTTTTTTCTAATTCAGTGTACTGCGATTTCAACTACTTTTTTTCTACTCATCCTACAGCTATTTCAACGATTTCTATTTTTTTCTTATTTAGCGTACAGCGATTTCAACGATTTCCCTTTTTTCATATTCAGCCTACAAAGATTTAAAAGATTTCATTTTTTCGTATTCAGCGTACCGCGATTTCAACGATTTCTCTTTCTTTCGTATTCAGCATAAATCGATTTCAACGATTTCTCTCTTTTTCGTATTCAACTTTCAGCGATTTCAACGATTTCTCTTTTCTAATGATCACCGAACAGCGATTTCAATGATTTCTCTTTTTTCGTATTCATTGTACAGCGATTTGAACGGTTTCTCGTTTTTTCTTATTCAGCGTACAGGGATGTCAACGATTTCTATTTTTTTCGTATTCAGCGTAAAGCGATTTCAACGATTTCTCTTTTTTTCTTATTCTAAGTACAGCGATTAACACGATTTCTCTTTTTTTCGTATTCACCTTACAGCGATTTCAACGATATTTTTTTGTATTTAGCGGACAACTATTTCAACGATTTTCTTTCGTATTCATCGTACAGCGATTTCAACGATTTCTCTTTTTTTCATATTCAGCATACAGCATATTCAGCTATTTTTTTCGTATTCCGCGTACAGATATTTCAACGATTTTTTTCGTATTCAGCGTACAGTGATTTCAACGATTTCTCTGTATCCGAATTCAGCGTAACGATTTCAACGAAATTTTTCGTGGTCAGCGTAGAGGTATTTCAAAGATATTTTTTCGTATTTAGCGTACCTCTATTTCAACAATTTTCTTTCATATTCTGCGAGCTCTTTCAACGATTTCTCTTTTTTCGTGTTCAGCGTACACGTCATTTTTCCGTACTCAACGTACAGCTATTTCAACGATTTTCTTACATATTCTGCGTGCTCTTACAACGATCTGTACTTTTTTCGTATTCAGCGAACAGCCATTTCAACGATTTCTCTTTTTTTTTCATATTCGGCGTACAGCGATTGCAACGATTTCTATTTTTCGTATTCAGCGTACAGCGATTTCAAAAATGTCTCTTTTTTTCGTATTCAGCGTACAACGATTTCAACGGTTTCACCCTTTTTCTTATTCAACGTACAGCGATTTCATCGATTTGTCTGTTTTCATATTATACGTACAGCTTTTTTAACGATTTCTATTTTTTCGTATTCAGCAAACAGCGATTTGAACGACTTCTCCTTTTTTCAAATCTAGCTATCAGCGATTTCAACGATTTCTCTTTTTTTCGTATTCAACGCACAGTGGTTTCAACGATTTCTCCCTTTTTCGTTTTCGGTGTACAGCGATTTCAAAGATTTCTGTTTTTCTTGTATTCAGCGTATAGCGATTTCAACGATTTCTCTTTTTTCATATTCAACGGACAGCGATTTCAACGATCTCTTTTTTTCGTATTCAGGGTACAGCGATTTCAACGTTTTTTATCGTATTCAGCGTTCAGCGATTTCAACGATTACTTTTTCAGCGTACAGTATTTCAAAGATTTTATTTGATATTCAGCGTATTGTCATATCAGCGATTTCTCTTATTTTCGTATTCAAAGCACAGCGTTTAAAACAATTACTCTTTTTTCGTATTCTGCTTACAGCTATTTCAACGAATTTTTTCCGTTTTCAGCGTACAGTGATTTCAACGATTTTTTTCGTATTCGACCTACAGCGATTTCCACAATTCCGATTTTCTTTCGTATTCTGTGTACAGCGATTTCAACTATTTCTCTTTAATTCGTATTACGTACAGGAATTTCAACGATTTCTCTTTTTTTCTTGCTCAGCGTAAACCGATTTCAACGATTTCTCTTTTTTCATATTCAACGGACAACGATTTCAACGATTTATCTATTTTTCTTATTCAGCGCACATCAATTTCTACTTCTTTTTCGTATTCAGCATACAGCGATTTCAATGATTATTTTTTTTCAGCGTACAGCTATTTCGACGATTTTTTTTCATATTCAGCGATTTCTCTTTTTTCCGTATTCAAAGCACAGCGATTTAAACAATTACTCCTTTTCCGTATTCACCTTACAGCGAATTCAACGAAATTTTTTCGTATTCATCGTACAGCTATTTCAACGAATTTCATCCCTTTTCAGCGTACAGCGATTTCAACGTTTTTTTTCGTATTGGACCTGGAGCGATTTCCAGGATTTCTACTTTTTTGTATTCAGCGTACAGCGTTTTCAACGATTATTTTTCGTATTCGTCCCACAGCGAATTCCAGGATTTCTATTTTTTTTCGTATTCTGTGTACAGCGATATCAACGATTTTTATTTTATTCCTATTAGCTTACAGGGATTTCAACGATTTCTCTATTTTTCATATTCCACGTACAGCGATTTCAACCATTTCCCTTTTTTTCGTATTCAACGTACGATTTCTTCTTCTACATGCTCAGCGCACAGCGTTTTCATCGATTTCTCTATTTTTCATAATCAACGTACAGCGACTTCAACGATTTCTCTTTCTTCGTCTTCACAGCACAGCGATTTCAACGATTTCTCCTTTCTTCGTATTCTGCGTACAGCGATTTCATCTAAATCTCTTTTTTTCTTATTCATCGTACAGCTATTTCAACTTCCCTTTTTTTTCGTATTCAGCGTACACCGATTTCAAGGATTTCTCTTTATACGTATTCAGCACACAGCGACTTCAACAATTTTTTTTCGTATTCAGCGTGCAACTATTTCACCGTTTTTTTTTGCATTCATCGTACAACTATCTCAATGAATTTTCCTCCTTTTCAGCGTACAGCGATTTTAACAATTTTTTTTTTTCAAATTCGTCCTACAGCGATTTCCACGGTTTCTATTTCTTTTCATATTCTGTGTACAGCGATTTCAATTAATTCTCCTTAATTCGTATTAGCGTACAGGTTTTTCAAGATTTCTCTTTTTTCGTATTCAGCGTAAAGCGATTTCAAGGATTTCTCTATTTTCATATTCAACGGACAGCGATTTCAAAGATTTCTCTTTTTTTCGTATTGAGCGTACAGCAATTTTAATGTTTTTTTTTTCGTATTCAGCGTACAGCGTTCTCAACGATGATTTATTTTCAGTTTACAGTTATTTCAACGATATTCTTTCATATTGAGCGTGTAGCAAGTTCAACGATTTCTCTTTTTTTCGTATTCAAAGCACAGCGATTAAAACAATTACTCTTATTTTCGTATTCAGCTTACAGCGAATTCAACGATGTTTTTTTCGTATTCAGCGTACAGCTATTTGAACGTTTTTCTTCCGTCTTCAGCGTACAGCGATTTAAATTTTTTTTTCGTATTGGACCTAGAGCGATTTGTACGATTTTTTACTTTCTCGTATTCAGCGTACAGCGATTTCAAACGATTTCTCTTTTATTCGTATTAGCGTACATGGATTTCAACGTTTTTTTTTCTTATTCAACGTACAGCGGTTTCAACGATTTCTCTTTCTTCATGCTAACCGCACAGCTATTTCAACGATTTCTCTTTTTTTCATAATCAACGAACAGCGATTTCAACGATTTCTCTTTCTTCATCCTCACCGCACAGCGATTTGAACGATTTCTTTTTTTCGTATTCTGCGTACAGCGATTTCATATAAATCTCTCTTTTTCGTATTCATCGTACTGCGATTTAAACGATTTTTTTCTAATTCAGTGTACTGCGATTTCAACTACTTTTTTTCTACTCATCCTACAGCTATTTCAACGATTTCTATTTTTTTTCTTATTTAGCGTACAGCGATTTCAACGATTTCCCTTTTTTCATATTCAGCCTACAAAGATTTAAAAGATTTCATTTTTTCGTATTCAGCGTACCGCGATTTCAACGATTTCTCTTTCTTTCGTATTCAGCATAAATCGATTTCAACGATTTCTCTCTTTTTCGTATTCAACTTTCAGCGATTTCAACGATTTCTCTTTTCTAATGATCACCGAACAGCGATTTCAATGATTTCTCTTTTTTCGTATTCATTGTACAGCGATTTGAACGGTTTCTCGTTTTTTCTTATTCAGCGTACAGGGATGTCAACGATTTCTATTTTTTTCGTATTCAGCGTAAAGCGATTTCAACGATTTCTCTTTTTTTCTTATTCTAAGTACAGCGATTAACACGATTTCTCTTTTTTTCGTATTCACCTTACAGCGATTTCAACGATATTTTTTTGTATTTAGCGGACAACTATTTCAACGATTTTCTTTCGTATTCATCGTACAGCGATTTCAACGATTTCTCTTTTTTTCATATTCAGCATACAGCATATTCAGCTATTTTTTTCGTATTCCGCGTACAGATATTTCAACGATTTTTTTCGTATTCAGCGTACAGTGATTTCAACGATTTCTCTGTATCCGAATTCAGCGTAACGATTTCAACGAAATTTTTCGTGGTCAGCGTAGAGGTATTTCAAAGATATTTTTTCGTATTTAGCGTACCTCTATTTCAACAATTTTCTTTCATATTCTGCGAGCTCTTTCAACGATTTCTCTTTTTTCGTGTTCAGCGTACACGTCATTTTTCCGTACTCAACGTACAGCTATTTCAACGATTTTCTTACATATTCTGCGTGCTCTTACAACGATCTGTACTTTTTTCGTATTCAGCGAACAGCCATTTCAACGATTTCTCTTTTTTTTTCATATTCGGCGTACAGCGATTGCAACGATTTCTATTTTTCGTATTCAGCGTACAGCGATTTCAAAAATGTCTCTTTTTTTCGTATTCAGCGTACAACGATTTCAACGGTTTCACCCTTTTTCTTATTCAACGTACAGCGATTTCATCGATTTGTCTGTTTTCATATTATACGTACAGCTTTTTTAACGATTTCTATTTTTTCGTATTCAGCAAACAGCGATTTGAACGACTTCTCCTTTTTTCAAATCTAGCTATCAGCGATTTCAACGATTTCTCTTTTTTTCGTATTCAACGCACAGTGGTTTCAACGATTTCTCCCTTTTTCGTTTTCGGTGTACAGCGATTTCAAAGATTTCTGTTTTTCTTGTATTCAGCGTATAGCGATTTCAACGATTTCTCTTTTTTCATATTCAACGGACAGCGATTTCAACGATCTCTTTTTTTCGTATTCAGGGTACAGCGATTTCAACGTTTTTTATCGTATTCAGCGTTCAGCGATTTCAACGATTACTTTTTCAGCGTACAGTATTTCAAAGATTTTATTTGATATTCAGCGTATTGTCATATCAGCGATTTCTCTTATTTTCGTATTCAAAGCACAGCGTTTAAAACAATTACTCTTTTTTCGTATTCTGCTTACAGCTATTTCAACGAATTTTTTCCGTTTTCAGCGTACAGTGATTTCAACGATTTTTTTCGTATTCGACCTACAGCGATTTCCACAATTCCGATTTTCTTTCGTATTCTGTGTACAGCGATTTCAACTATTTCTCTTTAATTCGTATTACGTACAGGAATTTCAACGATTTCTCTTTTTTTCTTGCTCAGCGTAAACCGATTTCAACGATTTCTCTTTTTTCATATTCAACGGACAACGATTTCAACGATTTATCTATTTTTCTTATTCAGCGCACATCAATTTCTACTTCTTTTTCGTATTCAGCATACAGCGATTTCAATGATTATTTTTTTTCAGCGTACAGCTATTTCGACGATTTTTTTTCATATTCAGCGATTTCTCTTTTTTCCGTATTCAAAGCACAGCGATTTAAACAATTACTCCTTTTCCGTATTCACCTTACAGCGAATTCAACGAAATTTTTTCGTATTCATCGTACAGCTATTTCAACGAATTTCATCCCTTTTCAGCGTACAGCGATTTCAACGTTTTTTTTCGTATTGGACCTGGAGCGATTTCCAGGATTTCTACTTTTTTGTATTCAGCGTACAGCGTTTTCAACGATTATTTTTCGTATTCGTCCCACAGCGAATTCCAGGATTTCTGTTTTTTTTCGTATTCTGTGTACAGCGATATCAACGATTTTTATTTTATTCCTATTAGCTTACAGGGATTTCAACGATTTCTCTATTTTTCATATTCCACGTACAGCGATTTCAACCATTTCCCTTTTTTTCGTATTCAACGTACGATTTCTTCTTCTACATGCTCAGCGCACAGCGTTTTCATCGATTTCTCTATTTTTCATAATCAACGTACAGCGACTTCAACGATTTCTCTTTCTTCGTCTTCACAGCACAGCGATTTCAACGATTTCTCCTTTCTTCGTATTCTGCGTACAGCGATTTCATCTAAATCTCTTTTTTTCTTATTCATCGTACAGCTATTTCAACTTCCCTTTTTTTTCGTATTCAGCGTACACCGATTTCAAGGATTTCTCTTTATACGTATTCAGCACACAGCGACTTCAACAATTTTTTTTCGTATTCAGCGTGCAACTATTTCACCGTTTTTTTTTGCATTCATCGTACAACTATCTCAATGAATTTTCCTCCTTTTCAGCGTACAGCGATTTTAACAATTTTTTTTTTTCAAATTCGTCCTACAGCGATTTCCACGGTTTCTATTTCTTTTCATATTCTGTGTACAGCGATTTCAATTAATTCTCCTTAATTCGTATTAGCGTACAGGTTTTTCAAGATTTCTCTTTTTTCGTATTCAGCGTAAAGCGATTTCAAGGATTTCTCTATTTTCATATTCAACGGACAGCGATTTCAAAGATTTCTCTTTTTTTCGTATTGAGCGTACAGCAATTTTAATGTTTTTTTTTTCGTATTCAGCGTACAGCGTTCTCAACGATGATTTATTTTCAGTTTACAGTTATTTCAACGATATTCTTTCATATTGAGCGTGTAGCAAGTTCAACGATTTCTCTTTTTTTCGTATTCAAAGCACAGCGATTAAAACAATTACTCTTATTTTCGTATTCAGCTTACAGCGAATTCAACGATGTTTTTTTCGTATTCAGCGTACAGCTATTTGAACGTTTTTCTTCCGTCTTCAGCGTACAGCGATTTAAATTTTTTTTTCGTATTGGACCTAGAGCGATTTGTACGATTTTTTACTTTCTCGTATTCAGCGTACAGCGATTTCAAACGATTTCTCTTTTATTCGTATTAGCGTACATGGATTTCAACGTTTTTTTTTCTTATTCAACGTACAGCGGTTTCAACGATTTCTCTTTCTTCATGCTAACCGCACAGCTATTTCAACGATTTCTCTTTTTTTCATAATCAACGAACAGCGATTTCAACGATTTCTCTTTCTTCATCCTCACCGCACAGCGATTTGAACGATTTCTTTTTTTCGTATTCTGCGTACAGCGATTTCATATAAATCTCTCTTTTTCGTATTCATCGTACTGCGATTTAAACGATTTTTTTCTAATTCAGTGTACTGCGATTTCAACTACTTTTTTTCTACTCATCCTACAGCTATTTCAACGATTTCTATTTTTTTCTTATTTAGCGTACAGCGATTTCAACGATTTCCCTTTTTTCATATTCAGCCTACAAAGATTTAAAAGATTTCATTTTTTCGTATTCAGCGTACCGCGATTTCAACGATTTCTCTTTCTTTCGTATTCAGCATAAATCGATTTCAACGATTTCTCTCTTTTTCGTATTCAACTTTCAGCGATTTCAACGATTTCTCTTTTCTAATGATCACCGAACAGCGATTTCAATGATTTCTCTTTTTTCGTATTCATTGTACAGCGATTTGAACGGTTTCTCGTTTTTTCTTATTCAGCGTACAGGGATGTCAACGATTTCTATTTTTTTCGTATTCAGCGTAAAGCGATTTCAACGATTTCTCTTTTTTTCTTATTCTAAGTACAGCGATTAACACGATTTCTCTTTTTTTCGTATTCACCTTACAGCGATTTCAACGATATTTTTTTGTATTTAGCGGACAAGTATTTCAACGATTTTCTTTCGTATTCATCGTACAGCGATTTCAACGATTTCTCTTTTTTTCATATTCAGCATACAGCATATTCAGCTATTTTTTTCGTATTCCGCGTACAGATATTTCAACGATTTTTTTCGTATTCAGCGTACAGTGATTTCAACGATTTCTCTGTATCCGAATTCAGCGTAACGATTTCAACGAAATTTTTCGTGGTCAGCGTAGAGGTATTTCAAAGATATTTTTTCGTATTTAGCGTACCTCTATTTCAACAATTTTCTTTCATATACTGCGAGCTCTTTCAACGATTTCTCTTTTTTCGTGTTCAGCGTACACGTCATTTTTCCGTACTCAATGTACAGCTATTTCAACGATTTTCTTACATATTCTGCGTGCTCTTACAACGATCTGTACTTTTTTCGTATTCAGCGAACAGCCATTTCAACGATTTCTCTTTTTTTTCATATTCAGCGTACAGCGATTGCAACGATTTCTATTTTTCGTATTCAGCGTACAGCGATTTCAAAAATGTCTCTTTTTTTCGTATTCAGCGTACAACGATTTCAACGGTTTCACCCTTTTTCTTATTCAACGTACAGCGATTTCATCGATTTGTCTGTTTTCATATTATACGTACAGCTTTTTTAACGATTTCTATTTTTTCGTATTCAGCAAACAGCGATTTGAACGACTTCTCCTTTTTTCAAATCTAGCTATCAGCGATTTCAACGATTTCTCTTTTTTTCGTATTCAACGCACAGTGGTTTCAACGATTTCTCCCTTTTTCGTTTTCGGTGTACAGCGATTTCAAAGATTTCTGTTTTTCTTGTATTCAGCGTATAGCGATTTCAACGATTTCTCTTTTTTCATATTCAACGGACAGCGATTTCAACGATCTCTTTTTTTCGTATTCAGGGTACAGCGATTTCAACGTTTTTTATCGTATTCAGCGTTCAGCGATTTCAACTTTTTCAGCGTACAGTATTTCAAAGATTTTATTTGATATTCAGCGTATTGTCATATCAGCGATTTCTCTTATTTTCGTATTCAAAGCACAGCGTTTAAAACAATTACTCTTTTTTCGTATTCTGCTTACAGCTATTTCAACGAATTTTTTCCGTTTTCAGCGTACAGTGAATTCAACGATTTTTTTCGTATTCGACCTACAGCGATTTCCACAATTCCGATTTTCTTTCGTATTCTGTGTACAGCGATTTCAACTATTTCTCTTTAATTCGTATTACGTACAGGAATTTCAACGATTTCTCTTTTTTTCTTGCTCAGCGTAAACCGATTTCAACGATTTCTCTTTTTTCATATTCAACGGACAACGATTTCAACGATTTATCTATTTTTCTTATTCAGCGCACATCAATTTCTACTTCTTTTTCGTATTCAGCATACAGCGATTTCAATGATTATTTTTTTTCAGCGTACAGCTATTTCGACGATTTTTTTTCATATTCAGCGATTTCTCTTTTTTCCGTATTCAAAGCACAGCGATTTAAACAATTACTCCTTTTCCGTATTCACCTTACAGCGAATTCAACGAAATTTTTTCGTATTCATCGTACAGCTATTTCAACGAATTTCATCCCTTTTCAGCGTACAGCGATTTCAACGTTTTTTTTCGTATTGGACCTGGAGCGATTTCCAGGATTTCTACTTTTTTGTATTCAGCGTACAGCGTTTTCAACGATTATTTTTCGTATTCGTCCCACAGCGAATTCCAGGATTTCTATTTTTTTTTTCGTATTCTGTGTACAGCGATATCAACGATTTTTATTTTATTCCTATTAGCTTACAGGGATTTCAACGATTTCTCTTTTTTTCGTATTCAGCGTAAAGCGATTTCAACTATTTCTCTATTTTTCGTATTCAGCGTACAGCGATATCAACGATTTCACTTTTTTTAATCAACGTACAGCGACTTCAACGATTTCTCTTTTTTCATGCTCACCGCACAGAGATTTCAACGATTTTTCTATTTTTTCGTATTCTGCGTACATCGATTTAATTTAATTCTCTATTTTTCTTATTCAGCGTACAGCGATATCAACGATTTCTCCTTTTTTTCGTATTCAGCGTAAACAATTACAAGGTTTTCCCTTTTTTTCGTATCCAACCTACAGGGAAATCAACGATTTCTCGTTTTTTCGTATTCAGCGTTCAGCAATTTCAACGATTTCTCAATTTTTCATATTCCACGTACAGCGATTTCAACGATTTCTCTTTTTTCGTATTCTGCGTACAGCGATTTCATCTAATTCTCTATTTTTCCTATTCAGCGTACAGCGATTTCAACGTTTTCTATTTTTCATATACAGCGTACAGCGATTTCAAAGATTTCTCTTTATTTTCTTATTCAGCGTACAATGATTTCAACGATTTGCCCCTTTTTCCTATTAACGTACAGCGATTTCATCGATTTGTCTTTTTCTCATAATTATTCTACGTACAGCTTTTTTAACGATTTCATTTTTTACGTGTTCAGCGCTCAGCGATTTCACGGATTTCTCTTTATTTCGTATTCAGCGAACAGCGATTTCAACGACTTCTCTTTCTTCGTATTCAACTTTCAGCGATTTCAACAAATTCTCCTTTTTCGTATTCAACGGACAGTGATTTCAACGATTTCTCTCTTTTTCGTTTTCGATGTAGAGCGATTTCAACGATTTCTGTTTTTTTTTTATTCAGCGTATAGCGATTTCAACGATTTCTCTTTTTTCATATTCAACGGAGAGTAATTTCAACGATTTCTTTTTTTCGTATTCATGGTACAGCGATTTCAACGTTTTTTATCGTATTCAGCGTTCAGCGATTTCAATGATTATTGTTTTCAGCGTACAGCTATTTCAACGATTTTATTTGATATTCAGCGTATAGTCATATCAGCGATTACTCTCTTATTTTCGTATTCAAAGCACAGCGTTTAAAACAATTACTCATTTTTCGTATTCTGCTTACAGCTATTTCAACGAATTTTTTCCGTTTTCAGCTTACAGTGATTTCAACGATTTTTTTCGTATTCGACCTACAGCGATTTCCACAATTCCTATTTTCTTTCGTATTGTGTGTACAGCGATTTCAACTATTTCTCTTTAATTCGTATTACGTACAGGAATTTCAACGATTTCTCTTTTTTTCGTGCTCAGCGTAAACCGATTTCAACGATTTCTCTTTTTTCATAATCAACGGACAGCGATTTCAACGATTTCTCTTTTTTCGTGCTCAGCGTAAACCATTTCAACGATTTCTTTTTTTCATATTCAACGGACAGCGATTTCTACGATTTCTGTTTTTTTCGTTTTCAGCGTAAACGATTACAAGGTTTTCCCTTTTTTTCGTATCCAACCTATAGGGAAATCAACGATTTCTCGTTTTTTCGTATTCAACGTGCAGCGATTTCAACGATTTCTCTTTTTTCATGCTCACCGCACAGAGATTTCAACGATTTCTCTTTTTTCGTATTCTGCGTACAGCGATTTCATCTAATTCTCTT
Organism: Periplaneta americana; assembly: GCF_040183065.1. Taxonomy (NCBI): domain Eukaryota; kingdom Metazoa; phylum Arthropoda; class Insecta; order Blattodea; family Blattidae; genus Periplaneta; species Periplaneta americana. Next base: position 149,999,119 of record NC_091131.1, read on the forward strand.
TTTTTCTTATTCAGCGTACAGCGATTTCAACTTCTCTTTTTTCGTATTCAGCGTACAGCGATTTCAACAATTTTTCTCGTATTCAACGTACTGCGATTTCAACGATTTCTTTGGTATTGAGCGTACAGGTTTTTCAACGATTTCTATTTTTTTATTTAGCATATAGCGATTTCAACGATTTCCCTTTTTTCATATTCAGCCTATAGAGATTTCAAAGACATTTTAGTATTTATTGTACAGCGGTTTCAACGATTTCTCTTCTTTTCGTATTCATTGTACAGCGATTTCTAAGGTTTCTCTTTTTTTCGTATTAGCGTACAGCGAGTTCAACGATTTCTCTCATTTTCGTAATCAGCTTAAAGCGATATCAACGATTTCTCTAATTTTCGTATTCAACTTACTGCGATTGCAACGATTTCTCTTTCTTCGTATTCAACCTTCAGCGATTTCAACGATTTCTCTTTTTTATGATCACCGGACAGCGATTTCAACGATTTGTTTTTTTTATTCAACGTACAGCGACTTCAACGATTTCTCTTTTTTCATGCTCACCGCACAGAGATTTCAACGATTTCTCTTTTTTTCGTATTCTGCGTACATCGATTTAATCTAACTCTGTTTTTCTTATTCAGCTTACAGCAATTTCAACGATTTCTCCTTTTTTCGTATTCAGCGTACAACGATTACAAAGTTTTACCTTTTTTTCGTATCCAACCTACAGCGATATCAACTATTTCTCTCTTTTTCGTTTTCAGCGTATAGCGATTCCAACGATTTCTCTCTTTTTCTTATTCAGCGTACAGCGATTTCAACGTTTTTTTCGTATTCTGGGTACAGCGATTTCAACGATTATTTTTATTCAGCGTACAGCTATTTAAACGTTTTTCTTTCAATTCAGCGTATAGCCATATCAAGCATTTCTCTACTTTTCGTATTGAAAGGACAGCGTTTAAAACAACTACTCTTTTTTCGTATTCAGCTTACAGCGATTTCAACGAAATTTTTCGTGTTCAGCGTACAGGTATTTCAAAGATTTTTCCGTGTTGAGCGTACAGCTATTTCAACGATTTTCTCTCATATTCTGCGAGCTCTGTCAACGATTTCTCTTATTTCTTTTTCAGCGTACAGGTAATTTTTCCGTATACGGAGTACAGTTATTTCAACGATTTTCTCTCATATTCTGCGAGCGCTGTCAACGATTTCTCTTATTTCTTTTTCAGCGTACAGGTAATTTTTCCGTATACGGCGTACAGCTATTTCAACGATTTTCTTTCATATTCTGCGTGCTCTTTCAACGATCTGTACTTTTTTCGTATACAGCGGACAGCGATTTCAACGATTTCTCTTTTTTCATATTCAGCGCACAACGATTTCAACGATTTCTCTTTTTTCGTATTCAGCGTACAGTGATTGCAACGATTTCTATTTTTCGTATTCAACGTACAGCGATTTCAAAGATCTTTTTTTTTCGTATTCAGCGTAATCAACTTCAACAATTTCTCTCCTTCTCTTATTCAGAGTACAGCGATTTCAACGTTTTTTTTTCGTATTCAACGTACAGCGATTTCAACGATTCTTTTTATTCAGCGTATAGCTATTTCAACGAATTTCTTTTATATTTAGCGTATAGGCATATGAAGGATTTCTCTTCTTTTTGTATTCAGATCACAGCGTTTAAAACAATTACTCTGTGTTCGTATTCAGCTTACAGCGATTTCAACGATATTTTTTTCGTATTCAGCATACAGCTATTTCAACGAAATTCTTCCGTTTTCAGTGTACAGCGATTTCAACGATTTTTTTTCGTATTCGTCCTACAGCGATTTCCACGATTTCTATTATTTTTTCGTTTTCAGCGTAAAGCGATTTCAAATATTTGTTTATTTTGAAATTCAACGGACAGCGATTACAACGATTTCCTTTTTTCGTATTGAGTGTGCAGTAGTTGTAAAGTTTTTTTCCGTATTAAGCGTACAGCGATTTCAACGATGATTTTTTTCAGCGTACAATTATTTCAACGAGTTTCTTTCATATTGAGAGTATAGCCATTTCAACGATTTCTCTTTTTTTTTGTATTCAAAGAACAGCGTTGAAAACAATTACTCTTATTTGAGTATTAAGCTTACAGCAATTTCAAATATACTTTTTTCGTATTCAGCGCGTACAGCTATTTCAACGAATTTCTTCCATCTTCAGCGTACAGCGATTTCATCGTTTTTTTCGTATTTGACCTAGAGCGGGTTCCACGATTTCTATTATTTTCGTATTCGGCGTACAGCGTTTTCAACGATTTTTTTTCGTATTCGTCCTACAGCGATTTCCACGATTTCTATTCTTTTTATTTCGTATTCAGTGTACAGCGATTTCAACGATTTCTCTTTTATTCGTATTAGCGTACATGGATTTCAACGATTTCTCTTTTTTCGTGCTCAGCGTAAACCGATTTCTACGATGTCTCTTTTTTCATATAGAACGGACAGCGATTTCAACAATTTATCTTTTTTTCTTATTCAGCGTACAGCAATTTCAACGATAATTTTTTTTCAGCGTTCAGCGATTTCTCAATTTTTCATATTCCACGTACAGCGATTTAAACAATTACTCCTTTTTTCGTATTCATCTTACAGCGAATTCAACGAAATTTTTTTCGTATTCTGTGTACAGCTATTTCAACGAATTTCTTCCGCCTTCAGCGTACAGCGATTGCAACGTTTTTTTCGTATTGGATCTAGAGCGATTTCCACGATTTCTACTTTTTTCTTATTCAGCGTACAGCGTTTTCAACGATTATTTTTCGTATTCGTCCTACAGCGATTTCCAGGATTTCTAATTTTTTTCTTATTCTCTGTATAGCGATATCAACAATTTTCATTTTATTCGTATTAGCGTACAGGGATTTCAACGATTTCTCTTTTTTTTTTTCGTATTCAGCGTAAGTGGATTTGAACTATTTCTCTATTTTTCTTATTCAGCGTACAGCGATATCAACGATTTCACTTTTTTTATTCAACGTACAGCGACTTCAACGATTTCTCTTTTTTCTTGCTCACCGCACAGAGATTTCAACGATTTCTCACTTTTTCGTATTCAACGTACATCGATTTAATTTAATTCCCTTTTTTTCTTATTCAGCGTACAGTGATATCAACGATTTCTCCTTTTTTTCGTATTCAGCGTACAACGATTACAAGGTTTTCCCTTTTTTTCGTATCCAACCCACAGCGGAATCAAAGATTTCTCGTTTTTTCGTATTCAGCGTTCAGCGATTTCAACGATTTCTCAATTCATATTCCACGTACAGCGATTTCAACTATTTCTCTTTTTTCGTATTCAACGTACAGCGATTTCAAAGATTTCTCTTTCTTCATGCTCACCGCACAGAGATTTCAACGATTTCTCTTTTTCGTATTCTGGGTACATCGATTTCATCTAATTCTCTTTTTTTCTTATTCAGCGTACAGCGATTTCAACTTCTCTTTTTTTCGTATTCAGCGTACAGCGATTTCAAAGATTTCTCATTTTTACTTATTCAGCGTACAGCGACATCAACAACTTTTTTCGTATTGAGCGTACAAATATTTCACCGTTTTTTTTTTCGTATTTATCCTGCAGCTATTTCAATGAATTTTCCTCCTATTCAGCGTACACCGATTTCAACAATTTTTCTCGTATTCAACGTACTGCGATTTCAACGATTTCTTTGGTATCGAGCGTACAGATATTTCAACGATTTCTGTTTTTTTATTTAGCATACAGCGATTTCAACGATTTCCCTTTTTTCATATTCAGCCTATAGAAATTTCAAAGACATTTTAGTATTTAGCGTACAGCGGTTTCAACGATTTCTCTTCTTTTCGTATTCATTGTACAGCGATTTCTAAGGTTTCTCTTTTTTTCGTATTAGCGTACAGCGAGTTCAACGATTTCTCTCTTTTTCGTAATCAGCGGAAAGCGATATCAACGATTTCTCTAATTTTCGTATTCAACTTACTGCGATTGCAACGATTTCTCTTTCTTCGTATTCAACTTTCAGCGATTTCAACGATTTCTCTTTTTTATGATCACCGGACAGCGATTTCAACGATTTGTTTTTTTTTATTCAACGTACAGCGACTTCTACGATTTCTCTTTTTTCATGCTCACCGCACAGAGATTTCAACGATTTCTCTTTTTTTCGTATTCTGCGTTCATCGATTTAATCTAACTCTGTTTTTCTTATTCAGCGTACAGCAATTTCAACGATTTCTCCTTTTTTCGTATTAAGCGTACAACGATTACAAAGTTTTACCTTATTTTCGTATCCAACCTACAGCGATATCAACTATTTCTCTCTTTTTCGTTTTCAGCGTATAGCGATTCCAACGATTTCTCTCTTTTTCTTATTCAGCGTACAGCGATTTCAACGTTTTTTTCGTATTCTGGGTACAGCGATTTCAACGATTATTTTTATTCAGCGTACAGCTATTTAAACGTTTTTCTTTCAATTCAGCGTATAGCCATATCAAGCATTTATCTACTTTTCGTATTGAAAGCACAGCGTTTAAAACAATTACTCTTTTTTCGTATTCAGCTTACAGCGATTTCAACGAAATTTTTCGTGTTCAGGGTACAGGTATTTCAAAGATTTTTTCGTGTTGAGCGTACAGCTATTTCAACGATTTTCTCTCATATTCTGCGAGCGCTGTCAACGATTTCTCTTATTTCTTTTTCAGCGTACAGTTAATTTTTCCGTATACGGCGTACAGGTATTTCAACGTTTTTCTTTCATATTCTGCGTGCTCTTTCAACGATCTGTACTTTTTTCGTATACAGCGGACAGCGATTTCAACGATTTCTCTTTTTTCATATTCAGCGCACAACGATTTCAACGATTTCTCTTTCTTCGTATTCAGCGTACAGCGATTGCAACGATTTCTATTTTTCGTGTTCAACGTACAGCGATTTCAAAGATCTTTTTTTTTCGTATTCAGCGTAAACAATTTCAACAATTTCTCTCCTTCTCTTATTCAGAGTAGAGCGATTTCAACGTTTTTTTTCGTATTCAACGTACAGCGATTTCAACGATTCTTTTTATTCGGCGTATAGCTATTTCAACGAATTTCTTTCATATTTAGCGTATAGGCATATGAAGGATTTCTCTTCTTTTTGTATTCAAAGCACAGCGTTTAAAACAATTACTCTGTTTTCGTATTCAGCTTACAGCGATTTCAACGATATTTTTTTCGTATTCAGCATACAGCTATTTCAACGAAATTCTTCCGTTTTCAGTGTACAGCGATTTCAACGATTTTTTTTTCGTATTCGTCCTACAGCGATTTCCACGATTTCTATTATTTTTCGTTTTCAGCGTAAAGCGATTTCAAATATTTGTTTATTTTGAAAATCAACGGACAGCGATTGCAACGATTTCCTTTTTTTCGTATTGAGTGTGCAGTAGTTGTAAAGGTTTTTTCCGTATTAAGCGTACAGCGATTTCAACGATGATTTTTTTCAGCGTACAATTATTTCAACGAGTTTCTTTCATATTGAGAGTATAGCCATTTCAACGATTTCTCTTTTTTTCGTATTCAAAGAACAGCGTTGAAAACAATTACTCTTATTTGAGTATTAAGCTTACAGCAATTTCAAATATACTTTTTTCGTATTCAGCGCGTACAGCTATTTCAACGAATTTCTTCCATCTTCAGCGTACAGCGATTTCATCGTTTTTTTCGTATTGGCACTAGAGCGGGTTCCACGATTTCTATTATTTTCGTATTCGGCGTACAGCGTTTTCAACGATTTTTTTTTTCGTATTCGTCCTACAGCGATTTCCACGATTTCTATTCTTTTTATTTCGTATTCAGTGTACAGCGATTTCAACGATTTCTCTTTTATTCGTATTAGCGTACATGGATTTCAACGATTTCTCTTTTTTCGTGCTCAGCGTAAACCGATTTCTACGATGTCTCTTTTTTCATATAGAACGGACATCGATTTCAACAATTTATCTTTTTTTCTTATTCAGCGTACAGCAATTTCAACGATAATTTTTTTTCAGCGTTCAGCGATTTCTCAATTTTTCATATTCCACGTACAGCGATTTAAACAATTACTCCTTTTTTCGTATTCATCTTACAGCGAATTCAACGAAATTTTTTTCGTATTCAGCGTACAGCTATTTCAACGAATTTCTTCCGCCTTCAGCGTACAGCGATTTCAACGTTTTTTTCGTATTGGATCTAGAGCGATTTCCACGATTTCTACTTTTTTCTTATTCAGCGTACAGCGTTTTCAACGATTATTTTTCGTATTCGTCCTACAGCGATTTCCAGGATTTCTAATTTTTTTCTTATTCTCTGTATAGCGATATCAACAATTTTCATTTTATTCGTATTAGCGTACAGGGATTTCAACGATTTCTCTTTTTTTTTTTCGTATTCAGCGTAAGTGGATTTGAACTATTTCTCTATTTTTCTTATTCAGCGTACAGCGATATCAACGATTTCACTTTTTTTATTCAACGTACAGCGACTTCAACGATTTCTCTTTTTTCATGCTCACCGCACAGAGATTTCAACGATTTCTCACTTTTTCGTATTCAACGTACATCGATTTAATTTAATTCCCTTTTTTTCTTATTCAGCGTACAGTGATATCAACGATTTCTCCTTTTTTTCGTATTCAGCGTACAACGATTACAAGGTTTTCCCTTTTTTTCGTATCCAACCCACAGCGGAATCAAAGATTTCTCGTTTTTTCGTATTCAGCGTTCAGCGATTTCAACGATTTCTCAATTCATATTCCACGTACAGCGATTTCAACTATTTCTCTTTTTTCGTATTCAACGTACAGCGATTTCAAAGATTTCTCTTTCTTCATGCTCACCGCACAGAGATTTCAACGATTTCTCTTTTTCGTATTCTGGGTACATCGATTTCATCTAATTCTCTTTTTTTCTTATTCAGCGTACAGCGATTTCAACTTCTCTTTTTTTCGTATTCAGCGTACAGCGATTTCAAAGATTTCTCATTTTTACTTATTCAGCGTACAGCGACATCAACAACTTTTTTCGTATTGAGCGTACAAATATTTCACCGTTTTTTTTTTCGTATTTATCCTGCAGCTATTTCAATGAATTTTCCTCCTATTCAGCGTACACCGATTTCAACAATTTTTCTCGTATTCAACGTACTGCGATTTCAACGATTTCTTTGGTATCGAGCGTACAGATATTTCAACGATTTCTGTTTTTTTATTTAGCATACAGCGATTTCAACGATTTCCCTTTTTTCATATTCAGCCTATAGAAATTTCAAAGACATTTTAGTATTTAGCGTACAGCGGTTTCAACGATTTCTCTTCTTTTCGTATTCATTGTACAGCGATTTCTAAGGTTTCTCTTTTTTTCGTATTAGCGTACAGCGAGTTCAACGATTTCTCTCTTTTTCGTAATCAGCGGAAAGCGATATCAACGATTTCTCTAATTTTCGTATTCAACTTACTGCGATTGCAACGATTTCTCTTTCTTCGTATTCAACGTTCAGCGATTTCAACGATTTCTTTTTTTTATGATCACCGGACAGCGATTTCAACGATTTGTTTTTTTTTATTCAACGTACAGCGACTTCAACGATTTCTCTTTTTTCATGCTCACCGCACAGAGATTTCAACGATTTCTCTTTTTTTCGTATTCTGCGTACATCGATTTAATCTAACTCTGTTTTTCTTATTCAGCGTACAGCAATTTCAACGATTTCTCCTTTTTTCGTATTCAGCGTACAACGATTACAAAGTTTTACCTTTTTTTCGTATCCAACCTACAGCGATATCAACGATTTCTCTCTTTTTCTTATTCAGCGTACAGCGATTTCAACGCTTTTTTCGTATTCTGGGTACAGCGATTTCAACGATTATTTTTATTCAGCGTACAGCTATTTAAACGTTTCTCTTTCAATTCAGCGTATAGCCATATCAAGCATTTATCTACTTTTCGTATTGAAAGCACAGCGTTTAAAACAATTACTCTTTTTTCGTATTCAGCTTACAGCGATTTCAACGAAATTTTTCGTGTTCAGTGTACAGGTATTTCAAAGATTTTTTCGTGTTGAGCGTACAGCTATTTCAACGATTTTCTCTCATATTCTGCGAGCGCTGTCAACGATTTCTCTTATTTCTTTTTCAGAGTACAGGTAATTTTTCCGTATACGGCGTACAGGTATTTCAACGTTTTTCTTTCATATTCTGCGTGCTCTTTCAACGATCTGTACTTTTCTCGTATACAGCGGACAGCGATTTCAACGATTTCTCTTTTTTCATATTCAGCGCACAACCATTTCAACGATTTCTCTTTTTTCGTATTCAGCGTACAGCGATTGCAACGATTTCTATTTTTCGTATTCAACGTACAGCGATTTCAAAGATCTTTTTTTTCGTATTCAGCGTAAACAATTTCAACAATTTCTCTCCTTCTCTTATTCAGAGTACAGCGATTTCAACGTTTTTTTTCGTATTCAACGCACAGCGATTTCAACGATTCTTTTCATTCAGCGTATAGCTATTTCAACGAATTTCTTTCATATTTAGCGTATAGGCATATGAAGGATTTCTCTTCTTTTTGTATTCAAAGCACAGCGTTTAAAACAATTACTCTGTTTTCGTATTCAGCTTACAGCGATTTCAACGATATTTTTTTCGTATTCAGCATACAGCTATTTCAATGAAATTCTTCCGTTTTCAGTGTACAGCGATTTCAACGATTTTTTTTCGTATTCGTCCTACAGCGATTTCCACGATTTCTATTATTTTTTCGTTTTCAGCGTAAAGCGATTTCAAATATTTGTTTATTTTGAAAATCAACGGACAGCGATTACAACGATTTCCTTTTTTTCGTATTGAGTGTGCAGTAGTTGTAAAGTTTTTTTCCGTATTAAGCGTACAGCGATTACAACGATGATTTTTTTCAGCGTACAATTATTTCAACGAGTTTCTTTCATATTGAGAGTATAGCCATTTCAACGATTTCTCTTTTTTTCGTATTCAAAGAACAGCGTTGAAAACAATTACTCTTATTTGAGTATTATACTTACAGCAATTTCAAATATACTTTTTTCGTATTCAGCGCGTACAGCTATTTCAACGAATTTCTTCCATCTTCAGCGTACAGCGATTTCATCGTATTTTTCGTATTTGACCTAGAGCGGGTTCCACGATTTCTATGATTTTCGTATTCGGCGTACAGCGTTTTCAACGATTTTTTTTCGTATTCGTCCTACAGCGATTTCCACGATTTCTATTCTTTTTATTTCGTATTCAGTGTACAGCGATTTCAACGATTTCTCTTTTATTCGTATTAGCGTACATGGATTTCAACGATTTCTCTTTTTGTGGTATTCAGCGCAAAGCGATTTCAGCGATTTCTCTATTTTTCGTATTCAACGTACTGCGATTTCAAAGTTTTCTCTTCTTTTAATCAACGTAAAGCGACTTCAACGATTTCTCTCTCTTCATGCTCACCGCACAGAGATTTGAAAGACTTCACAATTTTGTCGTATTCAGCGTACAGCGATTTAATATAATTCTCTTTTTTTCTTATTCAGCGTACAGCGTTTTCAAATATTTCTCTTTTTTTCGTATTCAGCGTACAGCGATTACAAGGTTTTCTCTTTTTTTCGTATTCAACGTACAGCGATTTCAACGATTTCTCGTTTTTTCGTATTCAGCGTTCAGCGATTTCAACGACTTCTCTATTTTTCATATTCCACGTACAGCGATTTCAACCATTTCCCTTTTTTCGTATTCAACGTACGATTTCTTCTTCTACATACTCAGCGCACAGCGATTTCAACGATTTCTCTATTTTTCATAATCAACGTACAGCGACTTCAACGATTTCTCTTTCTTCGTCTTCACAGCACAGCGATTTCAACGATTTCTCCTTTCTTCGTATTCTGCGTACAGCGATTTCATCTAAATCTCTTTTTTTCTTATTCATCGTACAGCTATTTCAACTTCCCTTTTTCTCGTATTCAGCGTACACCGATTTCAAGGATTTCTCTTTATACGTATTCAGCACACAGCGACTTCAACAATTTTTTTTCGTGTTCAGCGTGCAACTATTTCACCGTTTTTTTTTCGTATTCATCGTACAACTATTTCAATGAATTTTCCTCCTTTTCAGCGTACAGCGATTTTAACAATTTTTTTTTCAAATTCGTCCTACAGCGATTTCCACGGTTTCTATTTCTTTTCATATTCTGTGTACAGCGATTTCAATGAATTCTCCTTAATTCGTATTAGCGTACAGGTTTTTCAAGATTTCTCTTTTTTCGTATTCAGCGTAAAGCGATTTCAAGGATTTCTCTATTTTCATATTCAACGGACAGCGATTTCAAAGATTTCTCTTTTTTTAGTATTGAGCGTACAGCAATTTTAATGTTTTTTTTCGTATTCAGCGTACAGCGTTCTCAACGATGATTTATTTTCAGTTTACAGTTATTTCAACGATATTCTTTCATATTGAGCGTGTAGCAAGTTCAACGATTTCTCTTTTTTTTTCGTATTCAAAGCACAGCGATTAAAACAATTACTCTTATTTTCGTATTCAGCTTACAGCTATTTCAACGTTTTTCTTCCGTCTTCAGCGTACAGCGATTTAAATTTTTTTTTTCGTATTGGACCTAGAGCGATTTGTACGATTTTTTACTTTCTCGTATTCAGCGTACAGCGATCGATTTCTATTTTATTCGTATTAGCGTACATGGATTTCAACGTTTTTTTTTTCTTATTCAACGTACAGCGGTTTCAACGATTTCTCTTTCTTCATGCTCACCGCACAGCTATTTCAACGATTTCTCTTTTTTTCATAATCAACGAACAGCGATTTGAACGATTTCTCTTTCTTCATCCTCACCGCACAGCGATTTGAACGATTTCCTTTTTTTCGTATTCTGCGTACAGCGATTTCATATAAATCTCTCTTTTTCGTATTCATCGTACTGCGATTTAAACGATTTTTTTCTAATTCAGTGTACTGCGATTTCAACTACTTTTTTTCTACTCATCCTACAGCTATTTCAACGATTTCTATTTTTTTCTTATTTAGCCTACAGCGATTTCAACGATTTCTCTTTTTTCATATTCAGCCTACAAAGATTTAAAAGATTTCATTTTTTTCGTATTCAGCGTACCGCGATTTCAACGATTTCTCTTTCTTTCGTATTCAGCATAAATCGATTTCAACGATTTCTCTCTTTTTCGTATTCAACTTTCAGCGATTTCAACTATTTCTCTTTTCTAATGATCACCTAACAGCGATTTCAATGATTTCTCTTTTTTCGTATTCATTGTACAGCGATTTGAACGGTTTCTCGTTTTTTCTTATTCAGCGTACAGGGATGTCAACGATTTCTATTTTTTTCGTATTCAGCGTAAAGCGATTTCAACGATTTCTCTTTTTTTCTTATTCTAAGTACAGCGATTAACACGATTTCTCTTCTTTCGTATTCACCTTACAGCGATTTCAACGATATTTTTTTGTATTCAGCGTACAAGTATTTCAACGATTTTCTTTCGTATTCATCGTACAGCGATTTCAACGATTTCTCTTTTTTCCATATTCAGCGTACAGCATATTCAGCTATTTTTTTCGTATTCCGCGTACAGATATTTCAACGATGTTTTTCGTATTCAGCGTACAGTGATTTCAACGATTTTTCTGTATCCGAATTCAGCGTAACGATTTCAACGAAATTTTTCGTGTTCAGCGTAGAGGTATTTCAAAGAAATTTTTTCGTATTTAGCGTACCTCTATTTCAACAATTTTCTTCCATATTCTGCGAGCTCTTTCAACGATTTCTCTTTTTTCGTGTTCAGCGTACACGTAATTTTTCCGTACTCAACGTACAGCTATTTCAACGATTTTCTTACATATTCTGCGTGCTCTTACAACGATCTGTACTTTTTTCGTATTCAGCGAACAGCCATTTCAACGATTTCTCTTTTTTTTTTCATATTCAGCGTACAGCGATTGCAACGATTTCTATTTTTCGTATTCAGCGTACAGCGATTTCAAAAATGTCTCTTTTTTTCGTATTCAGCGTACAACCATTTCAACGGTTTCACCCTTTTTCTTATTGATGGTACAGCGATTTCATCGATTTGTCTGTTTTCATATTATACGTACAGCATTTTTAACGATTTCTATTTTTTCGTATTCAGCAAACAGCGATTTGAACGACTTCTCCTTTTTTCAAATCTAGCTATCAGCGATTTCAACGATTTCTCTTTTTTTCGTATTCAACGCACAGTGGTTTCAACGATTTCTCCCTTTTTCGTTTTCGGTGTACAGCGATTTCAAAGATTTCTGTTTTTCTTGTATTCAGCGTATAGCGATTTCTACGATTTCTCTTTTTTCATATTCAACGGACAGCGATTTCAACGATCTCTTTTTTTCGTATTCAGGGTACAGCGATTTCAACGTTTTTTATCGTATTCAGCGTTCAGCGATTTCAACGATTACTTTTTCAGCGTACAGCTATTTCAAAAATTTTATTTGATATTCAGCGTATTGTCATATCAGCGATTTCTCTTATTTTCGTATTCAAAGCACAGCGTTTAAAACAATTACTCTTTTTTCGTATTCTGCTTACAGCTATTTCAACGAATTTTTTCCGTTTTCAGCGTACAGCGATTTCAACGATTTTTTTTCGTATTCGTCCTACAGCGATTTCCACGATTTCTATTATTTTTTCTTTTTCAGCGTAAAGCGATTTCAAATATTTGTTTATTTTGAAAATCAACGGACAGCGATTACAACGATTTCCTTTTTTTCGTATTGAGTGTGCAGTAGTTGTAAAGTTTTTTTCCGTATTAAGCGTACAGCGATTACAACGATGATTTTTTTCAGCGTACAATTATTTCAACGAGTTTCTTTCATATTGAGAGTATAGCCATTTCAACGATTTCTCTTTTTTTCGTATTCAAAGAACAGCGTTGAAAACAATTACTCTTATTTGAGTATTATACTTACAGCAATTTCAAATATACTTTTTTCGTATTCAGCGCGTACAGCTATTTCAACGAATTTCTTCCATCTTCAGCGTACAGCGATTTCATCGTTTTTTTCGTATTGGACCTAGAGCGGGTTCCACGATTTCTATGATTTTCGTATTCGGCGTACAGCGTTTTCAACGATTTTTTTTTCGTATTCGTCCTACAGCGATTTCCACGATTTCTATTCTTTTTATTTCGTATTCAGTGTACAGCGATTTCAACGATTTCTCTTTTATTCGTATTAGCGTACATGGATTTCAACGATTTCTCTTTTTTCGTGCTCAGCGTAAACCGATTTCTACGATGTCTCTTTTTTCATATAGAACGGACAGCGATTTCAACAATTTATCTTTTTTTTCGTATTCAGCGTACAGCAATTTCAACGATAATTTTTTTTTCAGCGTTCAGCGATTTCTCAATTTTTCATATTCCACGTACAGCGATTTAAACAATTACTCCTTTTTTCGTATTCATCTTACAGCGAATTCAACGAAATTTTTTTCGTATTCAGCGTACAGCTATTTCAACGAATTTCTTCCGCCTTCAGCGTACAGCGATTTCAACGTTTTTTTCGTATTGGATCTAGAGCGATTTCCACGATTTCTACTTTTTTCTTATTCAGCGTACAGCGTTTTCAACGATTATTTTTCGTATTCGTCCTACAGCCATTTCCAGGATTTCTAATTTTTTTCTTATTCTCTGTATAGCGATATCAACAATTTTCATTTTATTCGTCTTAGCGTACAGGGATTTCAACGATTTCTCTTTTTTTTTCGTATTCAGCGTAAGTGGATTTGAACTATTTCCCTATTTTTCGTATTCAGCGTACAGCGATATCAACGATTTCACTTTTTTTATTCAACGTACAGCGACTTCAACGATTTCTCTTTTTTCATGCTCACCGCACAGAGATTTCAACGATTTCTCACTTTTTCGTATTCAACGTACATCGATTTAATTTAATTCTCTTTTTTTCTTATTCAGCGTACAGTGATATCAACGATTTCTCCTTTTTTCGTATTCAGCGTACAACGATTACAAGGTTTTCCCTTTTTTTCGTATCCAACCCACAGCGGAATCAAAGATTTCTCGTTTTTTTCGTATTCAGCGTTCAGCGATTTCAACGATTTCTCAATTATTCATATTCCACGTACAGCGATTTCAACTATTTCTCTTTTTTCGTATTCAACGTACAGCGATTTCAACGATTTCTCTTTCTTCATGCTCACCGCACAGAGATTTCAACGATTTCTCTTTTTTCGTATTCTGCGTACAGCGATTTCATCTAATTCTCTTTTTTTCTTATTCAGCGTACAGCGATTTCAACTTCTCTTTTTTTCGTATTCAGCGTACAGCGATTTCAAGGATTTCTCTTTTTTACTTATTCAGCGTACAGCGACATCAACAATTTTTTTCGTATTGAGCGTACAACTATTTCACCGTTTTTTTTCGTATTTATCCTGCAGCTATTTCAATGAATTTTCCTTCTGTTCAGCGTACAGCGATTTCAACAATTTTTCTAGTATTCAACGTACTGCGATTTCAACGATTTCTTTGGTATTGAGCGTACAGATATTTCAACGATTTCTATTCTTTTATTTAGCATACAGCGATTTCAACGATTTCCCTTTTTTCATATTCAGCCTATAGAGATTTCAAAGACATTTTAGTATTTTGCGTACAGCGGTTTCAACGATTTCTCTTTTCGTATTCATTGTACAGCGATTTCTAAGGATTCTCTTTTTTTCGTATTAGCGTACAGCGAGTTCAACGATTTCTCTCTTTTTCGTAATCAGCGGAAAGCGATATCAACGATTTCACTAATTTTCGTATTCAACTTACTGCGATTGCAACGATTTCTCTTTCTTCGTATTCAACGTTCAGCGATTTCAACGATTTCTCTTTTTTATGATCACCGGACAGCGATTTCAACGATTTGTTTTTTTTTATTCAACGTACAGCGACTTCTACGATTTCTCTTTTTTCATGCTCACCGCTCAGAGATTTCAACGATTTCTCTTTTTTTCGTATTCTGCGTACATCGATTTAATCTAACTCTGTTTTTCTTATTCAGCGTACAGCAATTTCAACGATTTCTCCTTTTTTCGTATTCAGCGTACAACGATTACAAAGTTTTACCTTTTTTTCGTATCCAACCTACAGCGATATCAACGATTTCTCTCTTTTTCTTATTCTGCGTACAGCGATTTCAACGTTTTTTTCGTATTCTGGGTACAGCGATTTCAACGATTATTTTTATTCAGCGTACATCTATTTAAACGTTTTTCTTTCAATTCAGCGTATAGCCATATCAAGCATTTCTCTACTTTTCGTATTGAAAGGACAGCGTTTAAAACAATTACTCTTTTTTCGTATTCATCTTACAGCGATTTCAACGAAATTTTTCGTGTTCAGCGTACAGGTATTTCAAAGATTTTTTCGTGTTGAGCGTACAGCTATTTCAACGATTTTCTCTCATATTCTGCGAGCTCTGTCAACGATTTCTCATATTTCTTTTTCAGCGTACAGGTAATTTCTTTCCGTATACGGCGTACAGCTATTTCAACGATTTTCTTTCATATTCTGCGTGCTCTTTCAACGATCTGTACTTTTTTCGTATACAGCGGACAACGATTTCAACGATTTCTCTTTTTTCATATTCAGCGCACAACGATTTCAACGATTTCTCTTTTTTCGTATTCAGCGTACAGCGATTGCAACGATTTCTATTTTTCGTATTCAACGTACAGCGATTTCAAAGATCTTTTTTTTTCGTATTCAGCGTAAACAATTTCAAAAATTTCACTCCTTCTCTTATTCAGAGTACAGCGATTTCAACGTTTTTTTTCGTATTCAACGTACAGCGATTTCAACGATTCTTTTTATTCAGCGTATAGCTATTTCAACGAATTTCTTTCATATTTAGCGTATAGGCATATGAAGGATATCTCTTCTTTTTGTTTTCAAAGCACAGCGTTTAAAACAATTACTCTGTTTTCGTATTCAGCTTACAGCGATTTCAACGATATTTTTTTCGTATTCAGCATACAGCTATTTCAACGAAATTCTTCCGTTTTCAGTGTACAGCGATTTCAACGATTTTTTTTCGTATTCGTCCTACAGCGATTTCCACGATTTCTATTATTTTTTCGTTTTCAGCGTAAAGCGATTTCAAATATTTGTTTATTTTGAAAATCAACGGACAGCGATTACAACGATTTCCTTTTTTTCGTATTGAGTGTGCAGTAGTTGTAAAGTTTTTTTCCGTATTAAGCGTACAGCGATTTCAGCGATGATTTTTTTCAGCGTACAATTATTTCAACGAGTTTCTTTCATATTGAGAGTATAGCCATTTCAACGATTTCTCTTTTTTTCGTATTCAAAGAACAGCGTTGAAAACAATTACTCTTATTTGAGTATTAAGCTTACAGCAATTTCAAATATACTTTTTTCGTATTCAGCGCGTACAGCTATTTCAACGAATTTCTTCCATCTTCAGCGTACAGCGATTTCATCGTATTTTTCGTATTGGACCTAGAGCGGGTTCCACGACTTCTATGATTTTCGTATTCGGCGTACAGCGTTTTCAACGATTTTTTTTCGTATTCGTCCTACAGCGATTTCCACGATTTCTATTCTTTTTATTTCGTATTCAGTGTACAGCGATTTCAACGATTTCTCTTTTATTCGTATTAGCGTACATGGATTTCAACGATTTCTCTTTTTGTGGTATTCAGCGCAAAGCGATTTCAGCGATTTCTCTATTTTTCGTATTCAACGTACTGCGATTTCAAAGTTTTCTCTTCTTTTAATCAACGTAAAGCGACTTCAACGATTTCTCTCTCTTCATGCTCACCGCACAGAGATTTGAAAGACTTCACAATTTTGTCGTATTCAGCGTACAGCGATTTAATACAATTCTCTTTTTTTCTTATTCAGCGTACAGCGTTTTCAAATATTTCTCTTTTTTTCGTATTCAGCGTACAGCGATTACAAGGTTTTCTCTTTTTTTCGTATTCAACGTACAGCGATTTCAACGATTTCTCGTTTTTTCGTATTCAGCGTTCAGCGATTTCAACGACTTCTCTAATTTTCATATTCCACGTACAGCGATTTCAACCATTTCCCTTTTTTCGTATTCAACGTACGATTTCTTCTTCTACATACTCAGCGCACAGCGATTTCAACGATTTCTCTATTTTTCATAATCAACGTACAGCGACTTCAACGATTTCTCTTTCTTCGTCTTCACAGCACAGCGATTTCAACGATTTCTCCTTTCTTCGTATTCTGCGTACAGCGATTTCATCTAAATCTCTTTTTTTCTTATTCATCGTACAGCTATTTCAACTTCCCTTTTTCTCGTATTCAGCGTACACCGATTTCAAGGATTTCTCTTTATACGTATTCAGCACACAGCGACTTCAACAATTTTTTTTCGTATTCAGCGTGCAACTATTTCACCGTTTTTTTTCGTATTCATCGTACAACTATTTCAATGAATTTTCCTCCTTTTCAGCGTACAGCGATTTTAACAATTTTTTTTTCAAATTCGTCCTACAGCGATTTCCACGGTTTCTATTTCTTTTCATATTCTGTGTACAGCGATTTCAATGAATTCTCCTTAATTCGTATTAGCGTACAGGTTTTTCAAGATTTCTCTTTTTTCGTATTCAGCGTAAAGCGATTTCAAGGATTTCTCTATTTTCATATTCAACGGACAGCGATTTCAAAGATTTCTCTTTTTTTCGTATTGAGCGTACAGCAATTTTAATGTTTTTTTTCGTATTCAGCGTACAGCGTTCTCAACGATGATTTATTTTCAGTTTACAGTTATTTCAACGATATTCTTTCATATTGAGCGTGTAGCAAGTTCAACGATTTCTCTTTTTTTCGTATTCAAAGCACAGCGATTAAAACAATTACTCTTATTTTCGTATTCAGCTTACAGCTATTTCAACGTTTTTCTTCCGTCTTCAGCGTACAGCGATTTAAATTTTTTTTTCGTATTGGACCTAGAGCGATTTGTACGATTTTTTACTTTCTCGTATTCAGCGTACAGCGATCGATTTCTATTTTATTCGTATTAGCGTACATGGATTTCAACGTTTTTTTTTCTTATTCAACGTACAGCGGTTTCAACGATTTCTCTTTCTTCATGCTCACCGCACAGCTATTTCAACGATTTCTCTTTTTTTCATAATCAACGAACAGCGATTTGAACGATTTCTCTTTCTTCATCCTCACCGCACAGCGATTTGAACGATTTCTTTTTTTCGTATTCTGCGTACAGCGATTTCATATAAATCTCTCTTTTTCGTATTCATCGTACTGCGATTTAAACGATTTTTTTCTAATTCAGTGTACTGCGATTTCAACTACTTTTTTTCTACTCATCCTACAGCTATTTCAACGATTTCTATTTTTTTCTTATTTAGCGTACAGCGATTTCAACGATTTCTCTTTTTTCATATTCAGCCTACAAAGATTTAAAAGATTTCATTTTTTTCGTATTCAGCGTACCGCGATTTCAACGATTTCTCTTTCTTTCGTATTCAGCATAAATCGATTTCAACGATTTCTCTCTTTTTCGTATTCAACTTTCAGCGATTTCAACGATTTATCTTTTCTAATGATCACCGAACAGCGATTTCAATGATTTCTCTTTTTTCGTATTCATTGTACAGCGATTTGAACGGTTTCTCGTTTTTTCTTATTCAGCGTACAGGGATGTCAACGATTTCTATTTTTTTCGTATTCAGCGTAAAGCGATTTCAACGATTTCTCTTTTTTTCTTATTCTAAGTACAGCGATTAACACGATTTCTCTTCTTTCGTATTCACCTTACAGCGATTTCAACGATATTTTTTTGTATTCAGCGTACAAGTATTTCAACGATTTTCTTTCGTATTCATCGTACAGCGATTTCAACGATTTCTCTTTTTTTCATATTCAGCGTACAGCATATTCAGCTATTTTTTTCGTATTCCGCGTACAGATATTTCAACGATGTTTTTCGTATTCAGCGTACAGTGATTTCAACGATTTTTCTGTATCCGAATTCAGCGTAACGATTTCAACGAAATTTTTCGTGTTCAGCGTAGAGGTATTTCAAAGAAATTTTTTCGTATTTAGCGTACCTCTATTTCAACAATTTTCTTTCATATTCTGCGAGCTCTTTCAACGATTTCTCTTTTTTCGTGTTCAGCGTACACGTAATTTTTCCGTACTCAACGTACAGCTATTTCAACGATTTTCTTACATATTCTGCGTGCTCTTACAACGATCGGTACTTTTTTCGTATTCAGCGAACAGCCATTTCAACGATTTCTCTTTTTTTTTCATATTCAGCGTACAGCGATTGCAACGATTTCTATTTTTCGTATTCAGCGTACAGCGATTTCAAAAATGTCTCTTTTTTTCGTATTCAGCGTACAACCATTTCAACGGTTTCACCCTTTTTCTTATTGAACGTACAGCGATTTCATCGATTTGTCTGTTTTCATATTATACGTACAGCATTTTTAACGATTTCTATTTTTTCGTATTCAGCAAACAGCGATTTGAACGACTTCTCCTTTTTTCAAATCTAGCTATCAGCGATTTCAACGATTTCTCTTTTTTTCGTATTCAACGCACAGTGGTTTCAACGATTTCTCCCTTTTTCGTTTTCGGTGTACAGCGATTTCAAAGATTTCTGTTTTTTCTTGTATTCAGCGTATAGCGATTTCTACGATTTCTCTTTTTTCATATTCAACGGACAGCGATTTCAACGATCTCTTTTTTTCGTATTCAGGGTACAGCCATTTCAACGTTTTTTATCGTATTCAGCGTTCAGCGATTTCAACGATTACTTTTTCAGCGTACAGCTATTTCAAAGATTTTATTTGATATTCAGCGTATTGTCATATCAGCGATTTCTCTTATTTTCGTATTCAAAGCACAGCGTTTAAAACAATTACTCTTTTTTCGTATTCTGCTTACAGCTATTTCAACGAATTTTTTCCGTTTTCAGCGTACAGTGATTTCAACGATTTTTTTCGTATTCGACCTACAGCGATTTCCACAATTCCTATTTTCTTTCGTATTCTGTGTACAGCGATTTCAACTATTTCTCTTTAATTCGTATTACGTACAGGAATTTCAACGATTTCTCTTTTTTTCTTGCTCAGCGTAAACCGATTTCAACGATTTCTCTTTTTTCATAATCAACGGACAACGATTTCAAAGATTTATCTATTTTTCTTATTCAGCGCACATCAATTTCTACTCTTTTTTCGTATTCAGCATACAGCGATTTCAATGATTATTTTTTTTCAGCGTACAGCTATTTCGACGATTTTTTTTCATATTCAGCGATTTCTCTTTTTTCCGTATTCAAAGCACAGCGATTTAAACAATTACTCCTTTTCCGTATTCATCTTACAGCGAATTCAACGAATTTTTTTCGTATTCATCGTACAGCTATTTCAACGAATTTCTTCCCTTTTCAGCGTACAGCGATTTCAACGTTTTTTTTTTCGTATTGGACCTGGAGCGATTTCCAGGATTTCTACTTTTTTGTATTCAGCGTACAGCGTTTTCAACGATTATTTTTCGTATTCGTCCCTCAGCGAATTCCAGGATTTCTATTTTTTTTTCGTATTCTGTGTACAGCGATATCAACGATTTTTATTTTTTTCCTATTAGCTTACAGGGATTTCAACGATTTCTCTTTTTTTCGTATTCAGCGTAAAGCGATTTCAACTATTTCTCTATTTTTCGTATTCAGCGTACAGCGATATCAACGATTTCAATTTTTTTTAATCAACGTACAGCGACTTCAACGATTTCTCTTTTTTCATGCTCACCGCACAGAGATTTCAACGATTTCTCTTTTTTTTTCGTATTCTGCGTACATCGATTTAATCTAATTCTCTTTTTTTCAATTCAGCGTACAGCGATATCAACGATTTCTCCTTTTTTTCGTATTCTGCGTAAACAATTACAAGGTTTTCCCTTTTTTTCGTATCCAACCTACAGGGAAATCAACGATTTCTCGTTTTTTCGTATTCAGCATTCAGCAATTTCAACGATTTCTCAATTTTTCATATTCCACGTACTGCGATTTCAACTATTTCTCAATTTTCGTATTCAACGTACAGCGATTTCAATGATTTCTCTTTCTTCATGCTCACCGCACAGAGATTTCAACGATTTCTCTTTTTTCGTATTCTGCGTACAGCGATTTCATCTAATTCTCTATTTTTCCTATTCAGCGTACAGCGATTTCAACGATTTCTATTTTTCATATACAGTGTACAGCGATTTCAAAGATTTCTCTTTATTTTCTTATTCAGCGTACAATGATTTCAACGATTTGCCCCTTTTTCCTATTAACGTACAGCGATTTCATCGATTTGTCTTTTTCTCATAATTATTCTACGTACAGCTTTTTTAACGATTTCATTTTTTACGTGTTCAGCGCTCAGCGATTTCACGGATTTCTCTTTATTTCGTATTCAGCGAACAGCGATTTCAACGACTTCTCTTTCTTCGTATTCAGCTTTCAGCGATTTCAACAAATTCTCCTTTTTCGTATTCAACGGACAGTGATTTCAACGATTTCTCTCTTTTTCGTTTTCGATATAGAGCGATTTCAACTATTTCTGTTTTTCTTTTATTCAGCGTATAGCGATTTCAACGATTTCTCTTTTTTCATATTCAACGGAGATCGATTTCAACGATCTCTTTTTTTCGTATTCAGGGTACAGCGATTTCAACGTTTTTTATCGTATTCAGCGTTCAGCGATTTCAACGATTATTGTTTTCAGCGTACAGCTATTTCAACGATTTTATTTGATATTCAGCGTATAGTCATATCAGCGATTTCTCTTATTTTCGTATTCAAAGCACAGCGTTTAAAATAATTACTCTTTTTTCGTATTCTGCTTACAGCTATTTCAACTAATTTTTTCCGTTTTCAGCTTACAGTGATTTCAACGATTTTTTTCGTATTCTACCTACAGCGATTTCCACAATTCCTATTTTCTTTCGTATTGTGTGTACAGCGATTTCAACTATTTCTCTTTAATTCGTATTACGTACTGGAATTTCAACGATTTCTCTTTTTTTCGTGCTCAGCGTAAACCGATTTCAACGATTTCTCTTTTTTCATATTCAACGGACAGCGATTTCAACGATTTCTCTTTTTTCATATTCAACGGACAGCGATTTCAACGATTTATCTATTTTTCGTATTCAGCGTACATCAATTTCTACTTTTTTTTCGTATTCAGCATACAGCGATTTCAACGATTATTTTTTTTCAGCGTACAGCTATTTCGACGATTTTTTTTCATATTCAGCGATTTCTCTTTTTTCCGTATTCAAAGCACAGTGATTTAAACAATTACTCTTTTTCCGTATTCATCTTACAGCGAATTCAACGAAATTTTTTCGTATTCATCGTACAGATATTTCAACGAATTTCATCCCTTTTCAGCGTACAGCGATTTCAACGTTTTTTTTTCGTATTGGACCTGGAGCGATTTCCAGGATTTCTACTTTTTTGTATTCAGCGTACAGCGTTTTCAACAATTATTTTTCGTATTCGTCCCACAGCGATTTCCAAGTTTTCTATTTTTTTTTCGTATTCTTTGTACAGCGATATCAACGATTTTTATTTTATTCGTATTAGCTTACAGGGATTTCAAAGATTTCTCTTTTTTTCGTATTCAGCGTAAAGCGATTTCAACTATTTCTCTATTTTTCGTATTCAGCGGACAGCGATATCAACGATTTCACTTATTTAATCAACGTACAGCGACTTCAACGATTTTTCTTTTTTCATGCTCACCGCACAAAGATTTTAACGATTTCTCTTTTTTTCGTATTCAGCGTACATCGATTTAATCTAATTCTCTTTTTTTCTTATTCAGCGTACAGCGATATCAACGATTTCTGTTTTTTTCTTTTTCAGCGTAAACGATTACATGGTTTTCCCTTTTTTTCGTATCCAACCTACAGGGAAATCAACGATTTCTCGTTTTTTCGTATTCAGCGTTCAGCGATTTCAACGATTTCTCAATTTTTCATATTCCACGTACAGCGATTTCAACTATTTCTCTTTTTTCGTACTCAACGTGCAGCGATTTCAACGATTTCTCTTTTTTCATGCTCACCGCACAGGGATTTCAACGATTTCTCTTTTTTCGTATTCTGCGTACAGCGATTTCATCTAATTCTCTTTTTTTCTTATTCAGCGTACAGCGATTTCAACTTCTCTTTTTTCGTATTCAGCGTACAGCGATTTCAAGGATTTCTCTTTTTTACTTATTCAGCGTACAGCGACATCAACAATTTTTTTCGTATTGAGCGTACAACTATTTCACCGTGTTTTTCGTATTTATCGTGCAGCTATTTCAATGAATTTTCCTCCTAATCAGCGTACAGCAATTTCAACAATTTTTCTCGTATTCAACGTATTGCGATTTCAACGATTTCACTTTTTTTATTCAACGTAGAGCGATTTCAACGATTTCTCTTTTTTCATGCTCACCGCACAGAGATTTCAACGATTTCTCACTTTTTCGTATTCAACGTACATCGATTTAATTTAATTCTCTTTTTTTCTTATTCAGCGTACAGTGATATCAACGATTTCTCCTTTTTTTTCGTATTCAGCGCACAATGATTACAAGGTTTTCCCTTTTTTTCGTATCCAACCCACAGCGGAATCAAAGATTTCTCGTTTTTTCGTATTCAGCGTTCAGCGATTTCAACGATTTCTCAATTATTCATATTCCACGTACAGCGATTTCAACTATTTCTCTTTTTTCGTATTCAACGTACAGCGATTTCAACGATTTCTCTTTCTTCATGCTCACCGCACAGAGATTTCAACGATTTCTCTTTTTTCGTATTCTGCGTACAGCGATTTCATCTAATTCTCTTTTTTTCTTATTCAGCGTACAGCGATTTCAACTTCTCTTTTTTTCGTATTCAGCGTACAGCGATTTCAAGGATTTCTCATTTTTACTTATTCAGCGTACAGCGACATCAACAATTTTTTTCGTATTGAGCGTACAACTATTTCACCGTTTTTTTTCGCATTTATCCTGCAGCTATTTCAATGAATTTTCCTCCTATTCAGCGTACAGCGATTTCAACAATTTTTCTCGAATTCAACGTACTGCGATTTCAACGATTTCTTTGGTATTGAGCGTACAGATATTTCAACGATTTCTATTTTTTATTTAGCATACAGCGATTTCAACGATTTCCCTTTTTTCATATTCAGCCTATAGAGATTTCAAAGACATTTTAGTATTTAGCGTACAGCGGTTTCAACGATTTCTCTTCTTTTCGTATTCATTGTACAGCGATTTCTAAGGTTTCTCTTTTTTTCGTATTAGCGTACAGCGAGTTCAACGATTTCTCTCTTTTTCGTAATCAGCGGAAAGCGATATCAACGATTTCTCTAATTTTCGTATTCAACTTACTGCGATTGCAACGATTTCTCTTTCTTCGTATTCAAAGTTCAGCGATTTCAACGATTTCTATTTTTTATGATCACCGGACAGCGATTTCAACGATTTGTTTTTTTTTTATTCAACGTACAGCGACTTCAACAATTTCTCTTTTTTCATGCTCACCGCACAGAGATTTCAACGATTTCTCTTTTTTTCGTATTCTGCGTGCATCGATTTAATCTAACTCTGTTTTTCTTATTCACCGTACAGCAATTTCAACGATTTCTCTTTTTTCGTATTCAGCGTACAACGATTAGAAAGTTTTACCTTTTTTTCCTATCCAACCTACAGCGATATCAACTATTTCTCTCTTTTTCTTATTCAGCGTACAGCGATTTCAACGTTTTTTTCGTATTCTGGGTACAGCGATTTCAACGATTATTTTTATTCAGCGTACAGCTATTTAAACGTTTTTCTTTCAATTCAGCGTATAGCCATATCATGCATTTATCTACTTTTCGTATTGAAAGCACAGCGTTTAAAACAATTACTCTTTTTTCTTATTCAGCTTACAGCGATTTCAACGAAATTTTTCGTGATCAGCGTACAGGTATTTCAAAGATTTTTTCGTGTTGAGCGTACAGCTATTTCAACGATTTTCTCTCATATTCTGCGAGCTCTGTCAACGATTTCTCTTATTTCTTTTTCAGCGTACAGGTAATTTTTCCGTATACGGCGTACAGCTATTTCAACGTTTTTCTTTCATATTCTGCGTGCTCTTTCAACGATCTGTACTTTTTTCGTATACAGCGGACAGCGATTTCAACGATTTCTCTTTTTTCATATTCAGCGCACAACGATTTCAACGATTTCTCTTTCTTCGTATTCAGCGTACAGCGATTTCAACGATTTCTCTTTTATTCGTATTAGCGTACATGGATTTCAACGATTTCTCTTTTTGCGGTATTCAGCGCAAAGCGATTTCAGCGATTTCTCTATTTTTCGTATTCAACGTACTGCGATTTCAAAGTTTTCTCTTCTTTTAATCAACGTAAAGCGACTTCAACGATTTCTCTCTCTTCATGCTCACCGCACAGAGATTTGAAAGACTTCACAATTTTGTCGTATTCAGCGTACAGCGATTTAATATAATTCTCTTTTTTTCTTATTCAGCGTACAGCGTTTTCAAATATTTCTCTTTTTTTTCGTATTCAGCGTACAGCGATTACAAGGTTTTCTCTTTTTTTCGTATTCAACGTACAGCGATTTCAACGATTTCTCGTTTTTTCGTATTCAGCGTTCAGCGATTTCAACGACTTCTCTATTTTTCATATTCCACGTACAGCGATTTCAACCATTTCCCTTTTTTTCGTATTCAACGTACGATTTCTTCTTCTACATACTCAGCGCACAGCGATTTCAACGATTTCTCTATTTTTCATAATCAACGTACAGCGACTTCAACGATTTCTCTTTCTTCGTCTTCACAGCACAGCGATTTCAACGATTTCTCCTTTCTTCGTATTCAGCGTACAGCGATTTCATCTAAATCTCTTTTTTTCTTATTCATCGTACAGCTATTTCAACTTCCCTTTTTTTCGTATTCAGCGTACACCGATTTCAAGGATTTCTCTTTATACGTATTCAGCACACAGCGACTTCAACAATTTTTTTTCGTATTCAGCGTGAAACTATTTCACCGTTTTTTTTTCGTATTCATCGTACAACTATTTCAATGAATTTTCCTCCTTTTCAGCGTACAGCGATTTTAACAATTTTTTTTTCAAATTCGTCCTACAGCGATTTCCACGGTTTCTATTTCTTTTCATATTCTGTGTACAGCGATTTCAATGAATTCTCCTTAATTCGTATTAGCGTACAGGTTTTTCAAGATTTCTCTTTTTTCGTATTCAGCGTAAAGCGATTTCAAGGATTTCTCTATTTTCATATTCAACGGACAGCGATTTCAAAGATTTCTCTTTTTTTCGTATTGAGCGTACAGCAATTTTAATGTTTTTTTTCGTATTCAGCGTACAGCGTTCTCAACGATGATTTATTTTTAGTTTACAGTTATTTCAACGATATTCTTTCATATTGAGCGTGTAGCAAGTTCAACGATTTCTCTTTTTTTCGTATTCAAAGCACAGTGATTAAAACAATTACTCTTATTTTCGTATTCAGCTTACAGCGAATTCAAAGATGTTTTTTTCGTATTCAGCGTACAGCTATTTCAACGTTTTTCTTCCGTCTTCAGCGTACAGCGATTTAATTTTTTTTTTCGTATTGGACCTAGAGCGATTTGTACGATTTTTTACTTTCTCGTATTCAGCGTGCAGCGATTTCAACGATTTCTCTTTTATTCGTATTAGCGTACATGGATTTCAACGTTTTTTTCTTTTTTTCTTATTCAACGTACAGCGGTTTCAACGATTTCTCTTTCTTCATGCTCACCTCACAGCTATTTCAACGATTTCTCTTTTTTTCATAATCAACGAACAGCGATTTCAACGATTTCTCTTTCTTCATCCTCATCGCACAGCGATTTGAGCGATTTCTTTTTTTTCGTATTCTGCGTACAGCGATTTCATATAAATATCTTTTTTTCGTATACATCGTACTGCGATTTAAACGATTTTTTTTCTAATTCAGTGTACTGCGATTTCAACTACTTTTTTTCTACTCATCCTACAGCTATTTCAGCGATTTCTATTTTTTTCTTATTTAGCTTACAGCGATTTCAACGATTTCTTTTTTTCATATTCAGCCTACAAAGATTTAAAAGATTTCATTTTTTTTCGTATTCAGCGTACCGCGATTTCAACGATTTCTCTCTTTTTCGTATTCAACTTTCAGCGATTTCAACGATTTCTCTTTTCTAATGATCACCGAACAGCGATTTCAACGATTTCTCTTTTTTCGTATTCATTGTACAGCGATTTGAACGGTTTCTCGTTTTTTCTTATTCAGCGTACAGGGATGTCAACGATTTCTATTTTTTTCGTATTCAGCGTAAAGCGATTTCAACGATTTCTCTTTTTTTCTTATTCTAAGTACAGCGATTAACACGATTTCTCTTTTTTCGTATTCACATTACAGCGATTTCAACGATATTTTTTTGTATTCAGCGTACAAGTATTTCAACGATTTTCTTTCGTATTCATCGTACAGCGATTTCAACGATTTCTCTTTTTTTCATATTCAGCGTACAGCATATTCAGCTATTTTTTCGTATTCCGCGTACAGATATTTCAACGATTTTTTTCGTATTCAGCGTACAGTGATTTCAACGATTTCTCTGTATTCGAATTCAGCGTACAACGATTTCAACGAAATTTTTCGTGTTCAGCGTAGAGGCATTTCAAAGATATTTTTTCGTATTTAGCGTACCTCTATTTCAACAATTTTCTTTCATATTCTGCGAGCTCTTTCAACGATTTCTCTTTTTTCGTGTTCAGCATACACGTAATTTTTCCGTACACAACGTACAGCTATTTCAACGATTTTCTTACATATTCTGCGTGCTCTTACAACGATCTGTACTTTTTTCGTATTCAGCGAACAGCCATTTCAACGATTTCTCTTTTTTTTCATATTCAGCGTACAGCGATTGCAACGATTTCTATATTTCGTATTCAGCGTACAGCGATTTCAAAAATGTCTCTTTTTTTCGTATTCAGCGTACAACGATTTCAACGGTTTCACCCTTTTTCTTATTCAACGTACAGCGATTTCATCGATTTGTCTGTTTTCATATTATGCGTACAGCATTTTTAACGATTTCTATTTTTTCGTATTCAGCAAACAGCGATTTGAACGACTTCTCCTTTTTTCAAATCTAGCTATCAGCGATTTCAACGATTTCCTTTTTTTTTCGTATTCAACGCACAGTGGTTTCAACGACTTCTCCCTTTTTCGTTTTCGGTGTACAGCGATTTCAAAAATTTCTGTTTTTCTTGTATTCAGCGTATAGCGATTTCAACGATTTCTCTTTTTTCATGTTCAACGGACAGCGATTTCAACGATCTCTTTTTTTCGTATTCAGGGTACAGCGATTTCAACGTTTTTTATCGTATTCAGCGTTCAGCGATTTCAGCGATTACTTTTTCAGCGTACAGCTATTTCAACGATTTTATTTGATATTCAGCGTATAGTCATATCAGCGATTTCTCTTATTTTCGTATTCAAAGCACAGCGTTTAAAGCAATTACTCTTTTTTCGTATTCTGCTTACAGCTGTTTCAACGAATTTTTTCCGTTTTCAGCGTACAGTGTTTTCAACGATTTTTTCGTATTCGACCTACAGCGATTTCCACAATTCCTATTTTCTTTCGTATTCTGTGTACATCGATTTCAACTATTTCTCTTTAATTCGTATTACATACAGGAATTTCAACGATTTCTCTTTTTTTCGTGCTCAGCGTACCCGATATCAACGATTTCTCTTTTTTCATATTCAACGGACAGCGATTTCAACGATTTATCTATTTTTCTCATTCAGCGTACATCAATTTCTACTTTTTATTCGTATTCAGCATACAGCGATTTCAACGATTATTTCTTTTCAGCGTACAGCTATTTCGACGATTTTTGTTCATATTCAGCGATTTCTCTTTTTTCCGTATTCAAAGCACAGCGATTTAAACAATTACTCCTTTTCCGTATTCATCTTACAGCGAATTCAACGAAATTTTTTCGTATTCATCGCACAGCTATTTCAACGAATTTCATCCCCTTTCAGCGTACAGCGATTTCAACGTTTTTTTTTCGTATTGGACCTGGAGCGATTTCCAGGATGTCTACTTTTTTGTATTCAGCGTACAGCGTTTTCAACGATTATTTTTCGTATTCGTCCCACAGCGATTTCTAGGATTTCAATTTTTTTTTCGTATTCTGTGTATAGCGATATCAACGATTTTTATTTTATTCCTATTAGCTAACAGGGATTTGAAAGATTTCTCTTTTTTCGTATTCAACGTAAAGCGATTTCATCTATTTCTCTATTTTTCGTATTCAGCGTACAGCGATATCAACGATTTCACTTTTATAATCAACGTACAGCGACTGCAACGATTTCTCTTTTTCATGCTCACCGCACAGAGATTTCAACGATTTCTCTTTTTTTTTCGTATTCTGCGTACATCGATTTAATCTAATTCTCTTTTTTTCTTATTCAGCGTACAGCGATATCAACGATTTCTCCTTTTTTTCGTATTCAGCGTAAACGATTACAAGGTTTTCCCTTTTTTTCGTATCCAACCTACAGGGAAATCAACGATTTCTCGTTTTTTCATATTCAGCGTTCAGCAATTTCAACGATTTCTCAATTTTTCATATTCCACGTACAGCGATTTCAACTATTTCTCAATTTTCGTATTCAACGTACAGCGATTTCAACGATTTCTCTTTCTTCATGCTCACCGCACAGAGATTTCAACGATTTCTCTTTTTTCGTATTCTGCGTACAGCGATTTCATCTAATTCTCTTTTTTTCCTATTCAGCGTACAGCGATTTCAACGATTTCTATTTTTCATATACAGCGTACAGCGATTTCAAAGATTTCTCTTTATTTTCTTATTCAGCGTACAATGATTTCAACGATTTCCCCCTTTTTCCTATTAACGTACAGCGAATTCATCGCTTTGCCTTTTTCTCATAATTATTCTATGTACAGCTTTTTTAACGATTTCATTTTTTACGTGTTCAGCGCTCAGCGATTTCACGGATTTCTCTTTATTTCGTATTCAGCGAACAGCGATTTCAACGACTTCTCTTTCTTCGTATTCTGATTTCAGCGATATCAACGATTTCTCTTTTTTTTCGTATTCTGCGTACATCGATTTAATCTAATTCTCTTTTTTTCTTATTCAGCGTACAGCGATATCAACGATTTCTCCTTTTTCTCGTATTCAGCGTAAACGATTACAAGGTTTTCCCTTTTTTTCGTATCCAACCTACAGGGAAATCAACGATTTCTCGATTTTTCATATTCAGCGTTCAGCGATTTCAACGATTTCTCAATTTTTCATATTCCACGTACAGCGATTTCAACTATTTCTCTATTTTCGTATTCAACGTACATTGATTTCAAAGATTTCTCTCTTTTTCGTTTTCGATGTAGAGCGATTTCAACGATTTCTGTTTTTCTTTTATTCAGCGTGTAGCGATTTCAACGATTTCTCTTTTTTCATATTCAACGGACAGCGATTTCAACGATCTCTTTTTTCGTATTCAGGGTACAGCGATTTCAACGTTTTTTATCGTATTCAGCGTTCAGCGATTTCAACGATTATTGTTTTCAGCGTACAGGTATTTCAACGATTTTATTTGATATTCAGCGTATAGTCATATCAGCGATTTCTCTTATTTTCGTATTCAAAGCTCAGCGTTTAAAACAATTACTCTTTTTTCGTATTCTGCTTACAGCTATTTCAACGAATTTTTTCCGTTTTCAGCGTACAGTGATTTCAACGATTTTTTTCGTATTCGACCTACAGCGATTTCCACAATTCCTATTTTCTTTCGTATTGTGTGTACAGCGATTTCAACTATTTCTCTTTAATTCGTATTACGTACAGGAATTTCAACGATTTCTCTTTTTTTCTTGCTCAGCGTAAACCGATTTCAACGATTTCTCTTTTTTCATATTCAACGCACAGCGATTTCAACGATTTATCTATTTTTCGTATTCAGCGTACATCAATTTCTACTTTTTTTCGTATTCAGCATACAGCGATTTCAACGATTATTATTTTTCAGCGTACAACTATTTCGACGATTTTCTTTCATATTCAGCGATTTCTCTTTTTTCCGTATTCAAAGCACAGCGATTTAAACCATTTCTCCTTTTCCGTATTCATCTTACAGTGAATTCAACGAAATTTTTTCGTATTCATCGTACAGCTATTTCAACAAATTTCATCCCTTTTCAGCGTACAGCGATTTCAACGTTTTTTTTTTTCGTATTGGACCTGGAGCGATTTCCAGGATTTCTACTTTTTTGTATTCAGCGTACAGCGTTTTCAACGATTATTTTTCGTATTCGTCCCACAGCGATTTCCAGGATTTCTATTTTTTTTTGTCTTCTGTGTACAGCGATATCAACGATTTTTATTTTATTCGTATTAGCTTACAGGATTTCAACGATTTCTCTTTTTTTCGTATTCAGCGTAAAGCGATTTCAACTATTTCTCTATTTTTCGTATTCAGCGTACAGCGATATCAACGATTTCACTTTTTTAATCAACGTAGAGCGATTTCAACGACTTCTCCTTTTGTCGTATTTCTCTTTTAGCAATTTCAACGATTTCTCTTTATTTCATATTCAACGTACAGTAATTT
The DNA here is from genome assembly GCF_040183065.1 of Periplaneta americana. Classification (NCBI taxonomy): domain Eukaryota; kingdom Metazoa; phylum Arthropoda; class Insecta; order Blattodea; family Blattidae; genus Periplaneta; species Periplaneta americana. Next base: position 150,030,942 of record NC_091131.1, read on the forward strand.
CAACGATTTTTCACTTTTTCGTTTTCGGTGTACAGCGATTTCAACGATTTCTCTTTTTATCGTATTCAGCGTATATCGAGTTCAACGATTTCTCTTTTTTCATATTCAACGGACAGCGATTTCAACGATTTCTCCCTTTTTCTTATTCAGCGTACAGCGATTTCAACGTTTTTTTCGTATTAAGCGTACAGCGTTTTCAACGATTATTTTTATTCGGCGTACAGCTATTTCAACGATCTTCTTTCATATTCAACGTATAGCCAGATCAAGGATTTCTCTTCTGTTCGTATTGAAAGCACAGCGTATAAAATAATTACTCTTTTTTCGTATTCAGCTTACAGCGATTTCAACGATATTTTTTCATATTCAGCGTACAGCTATTTCAACGAATTTCTTCCGTTTTCAGCGTACAGCGATTTCAACGATTTGTCTTTTATTCGTATTATCGTACATGGATTTCAACGATTTCTCTTTTTTCGTATTCAGCGTAAAGCGATTTCAGCGATTTCTCTATTTTTCGTATTCAAAGCACAGCGATTTCATCGATTTCTCTTTTTTTATTCAACCTACAGCGACTTCGACGATTTCTCTCCCTTCATGCTCACCGCACAGAGATTTCAATGATTTCTATTTTTTTCTTATTTAGCGTACTGCGATTTAAACGATTTTTTTCTAATCAGTGTACAGCGATTTCAACTATTTTTTTGGTACTCATCGTACAGCTATTTCAACGATTTGTATTTTTTTCTTATTTAGCGTACAGCGATTTCAACGATTCTCTTTTTTTCATATTCAGCCTACAGAGATTTCAAAGATTTCATTTTTTTCGTATTCGGCGTACCGCGATTTCAACGATTTCTCTTACTTTCGTATTCAGCGTAAATCGATTTCAACGATTTCTCTATTTTTCATATTTAAAGTACTGCGATTGCTAAGATTTCTCTCTTTTTCGTATTCAACGTTCAGCGATTTCAACGATTTCTCTTTTCTAATGATCACCGCACAGCGATTTCGACGATTTCTCTTTTTTCGTATTCATTGTACACCGATATGAACGGTTTCTCGTTTTTTCTTATTCAGCGTACAGGGATGTCAAAGATTTCTATTTTTTTTCGTAGTCAGCGTAAAGCGATTTCAACGATTTCTCTTTTTTTCGTATTCAAAGTACAGCATTAACACTATTCCTTTTTTTTCGTATTCACCTTACAGCGATTTCAACGATATTTTTTTTCGTATTCAGCGTACAAGTATTTCAACGATTTTCTTTCGTATTCAGCGTACAGCGAATTCAGAAATTTTTTTCGTATTCCGCGTACAGACATTTGAACGATTTTTTTCGTATTCAGCGTACAGCGATTTGAAAGATTTCTCTGTATTCGAATTCAGCGTACAACGATTTCAACGAAATTTTTCGTGTTCAACGTACAGATATTTCAAAGATATTTTTGCGTATTTAGCGTACAGCTATTTCAACGATTTTCTTCGATATTCTGCGTGCTCTTACAACGATCTGTACTTTTTTCTTATTCAGCGAACAGCCATTTCAACGATTTCACTTTTTTCATATTCAGCTTAGAGCGATTGCAACGATTTCTATTTTTCGTATTCAGCGTACAGCGATTTCAAAAATGTCTCTTTTTTTCGTACTCAGCGTACAACGATTTCAACGATTTCTCCCTTTTTCTTATTCAACGTACAGCGATTCGATTTGTCTTTTTCTCATACTATACGTACAGCTTTTTTAACGATTTCTATTTTTTCGTATTCAGCGAACAGCGATTTGAACGACTTCTCCTTTTTTCGTATTTAGCTTTCAGCGATTTCAACGATTTCTCTTTTTTTCGTATTCAACGCACAGAGGTTTCAACGATTTCTCCCTTTTTCGTTTTCGGTGTACAGCGATTTCAACGATTTCTCTTTTTTCGTATTCAGCGTATAGCGATTTCACCCATTTATCTTTTTTCATATTCAACGGGCAGCGATTTCAACGATTTCTCCATTTTTCTTATTCAGCGTTCAGCGATTTCAACGTTTTTTTCGTATTCAGCGTACAGCGATTTCAACTTCTCTTTTTTCGTATTCAGCGTACAGTGATTTCAAGGATTTCTCTTTTTTTCGTATTCAGCGCACAGCGACTTAAAAATTTGATTTTCGTATTCAGCGTGCAACTATTTCACCGTTTTTTTCGTATTCATCGTACACCTTTTTCAATGAATTTTCCTCGTATACAGCGTACAGCAATTTCAACGATATTTTTCGAATTCAACGTACTGCGATTTAAACGATTTTTTTTCTAATTCAGTGTACAGCGATTTCAACGATTTTTTTGGTACTCAGAGTACAGTTATTTCAACGATTTCTATTTTTTCCTTATTTAGCGTACAGCGATTTCAACGATTTTTCTCTTTTCATATTCAGCCTACAGAGATTTGAAAGATTTCACTTTTTTCGTATTCAGCGTACCGCGATTTCAACGATTTCTCTTTCTTTCGTATTCAGCGTAAATCGATTTCAACGATTTCTATATTTTTCATATTCAACGTACTGCGATTGCTACGATTTCTCTCTTTTTCGTATTCAACGTTCAGCGATTTAATCGGTTTCTCTTTTTTTCGTATTCAGCGTTAAGCTATTTCAACGATTTGTCTCTTTTGCGTATTCCACATACAGTGATCAACGTTTTGTCTTTTTTTCGTATTCGGTGTACATCGATTTCAACGATTTCTCCTTTTTCGTATTCAACTTACAGCTATTTCAATGACCTCTTTTTCCGCCTTCAGCACACAGGACTTGTACGGTTTCTCTTTTTTTTCGTATTCAGCGTACAACGATATCTCTCCTTTTCCTATTCAACGTACAGCGATTTCATCGATTTCGCTTTTTTAATATTCTACGTACTGCGATTTTAACGATTTATCTTCTTACGTGTTCAGCGCACAGCGAATTCAAAAATTTCTCTTTTTTTCGTATACAGCGTGCAGTGATTCCAAACTGTTTATTATTTTGTACTCAGCGTTCAGCGACTTCAACGATTTCTCTATTTTTCGTATTCAACGTACATTGATTTTAACTATTTCTCTTTTTTTCGTATTCGGTGTACAGCGATTTATACGATTTCTCTTTTTTCGTATTCAACGTACAGCGTTTTCAACGGTTTCTCTATTTTTCGTATTTAGGGTACAGCTATTTCAAGGATTTTCTTCCATATTCTGCGTGCTCTTACAACGATCTGTACTTTTTTCGTATTCAGCGAACAGCCATTTCAACGATTTCTCTTTTTTCGTATTCAGCGTACAGCGATTTCAACGATTTCTCTTTTATTGTATTCAGCGTACAGCGGTTTCTAAAATTTTTTTTTCGTATTCAACTACAGTTAATTTTTTAAAGTTGTTTTTTCGTCTTCAGCTTACAGCTATTTCAATGATTTTCATTCGTATACAGCGTACAGCGATGTCAACGAATTTTTTCGTATTCGGCCTACAGCGATTTCAACGATTACTCTTTTTTTTCGTATTCAACGTACAGTGGTTTCAACGATATCTCCCTTTTTCGTTTTCGGTGTACAGCGATTTCAACGATTTCTTTTTTTCCTTATTCAGCGTATAGCGATTTCAACGATTTCTCTTTTTTCATATTCAATGGACAGCGATTTCAAAGATTTCTCGCTTTTTTCTTATTCAGCCAAAGCGATTTCAACGTATTTTTGCGTATTCAGCGTACAGCGATTTCAATGATTATATTTATTCAGCGTACAGCTCTTTCGACGATTTTCTTTCATATTCAGCGTTTAGCCATATCAAGGATTTCTCTTCTTTTCGTATTCAAAGCACAGCGTATAAAACAATTACTCTTTTTTCGTATTCAACTTACAACGATTTCACGATTTTTTTTCGTATTCGTCCTACAGCGATTTCAAAGATTTATATTTTTTTTCGTATTCTGTGTACAGGGATTTCAACGATTTCTCTTTTATTCGTATTGGCGTACATAGATTTCAACGATTTCTCTTTTTTTCCTATTCAGGGTAAAGCGATTTCAGCCATTTCTATTTTTTCCTATTCAACGTACAGCGATTTCAATGATTTCCCTTTTTTTATTCAACCTACAGCGACTTCAAAGATTTCTCTCTCTTCATGCTCACCGCACAGAGTTTTCAATAATTTCTCATTTTTTTCGTATTCAGCGTACAGCGCATTTAATCTAATTCTCTTTTTTTCTTATTCATCGTACAGCGATTTCAACGATTTCTCTTTTTTTCGTATTCAGCGTAAAGCGATTACAAGGTTTTCCCTATTTTTCATATTCCACGTACAGCGATTTGAACGAAATCTCTTCTTTTCGTATTCAACGTACAGCGATTTCAACGATTTCTCTTTCTTCTTGCTCACCGCACAGCGATTTCAACGATTTCTCTTTTTTTCACTTTCAACGTACAGCGACTTCAACGATTTCTATTTCTTCATCCACACCGCACAGAGATTTCATAGATTTCTCCTTTGTTTTTTCGTATTCTGCGTACAGCTATTTCATCTAAATCTCTTTTTTTCTTATTCAGCGTACAGCGATTTCAACTTCTCTTTTTTTCGTATACAGCGTACAGCGATTTCAAGGATTTCACTTATTTTCGTATTCAGCGCACAGCGACTTCAACAATTTTTTTTCGTATTCAGAGTGCAACTATTTCACCGTTTTTTTTCGTATTCATCCTACACCTTTTTCAACGAATTTTCCTCCTATTCAGCGTACAGCAATTTCAACGATATTTTTCGAATTCAACGTACTGCGATTTAAACGATATTTTTTTCTAATTCAGTGTACAGCGATTTCAACTATTTTTTGGTATTCAGCGTACAGCTATTTCAACGATTTCTATTTTTTTCTTATTTAGCGTACAGCGATTTCAACGATTTCTCTTTTTTCATATTCAGCCTACAGAGATTTCAAAGATTTCATTTTTTTCGTATTCAGCGTACCGCGATTTCAACGATTTCTCTTTCTTTCGTATTCAGCGTGAATCGATTTCAACGATTTCTATATTTTTCATATTCAACTTACTGCAATTGTTACGATGTCTCTCGTTTTCGTATTCAACGTTCAGCGATTTCAACGATTTCTCTTTTCTAATGATCACCGCCAGCGATTTCAACGATTTCTCTTTTTTCGTATTCATTGTACAGCGTTTTGAACTGTTTCTCGTTTTTTCTTATTCAGCGTACAGGGATGTCAACGATTTCTATTTTTTTCGTATTCAGCGTAAAGCGATTTCAACGATTTCTCTTTTTTTCATATTCAAAGTACAGCGATTAACACGATTTCTCTTTTTTTCGTATTCGCCTTACAGCGATTTCAACGATATTTTTTTTCGTATTCAGCATGCAAGTATTTCAACGATTTTCTTTCGTATTCAGCGTACAGCGATTTCAACGATTTTTTTTGTATTCGTTGTACAGCGATTTCAACGATTTCTCTTTTTTTCGTATTCAGCGTACTGCGAATTCAACGATTTCTTTCGTATTCCTCGTACAGACATTTCAACGATTTTTTTCGTATTCAGCTTACAGCCATTTCAACGATTTCTCTGTATTCGAATTCAGCGTACAACGATTTCAACGACGTTCCTCGTGTTCTGCGTACAGGTATTTCAAAGATATTTTTTCGTATTGAGCTTACAGCTATATCATAATCTGCGAGCTCTTTCAACGATTTCTCTTTTTTCGTGTTCAGCGGACACGTAATTTTTCGTATACAGCATACAGCTAGTTTAACGATTTTCTTCCATATTCTGCGTGCTCTTTCAACGATCTGTACTTTTTTCGTATTCAGCGAACTGCGATTTCAACGATTTCTCTTTTTTTGATATTAAGCGCACAGCGATTTCAACGATTTCTCTTTTTTCGTATTCAGCGTACAGCAATTGCACGATTTCTATTTTTCGTATTCAGCGTACAGCGTTTTCAAAGATTTCTCTTTTTTCGTTTTCAGCGTACAACGATTTCAACGATATGTCCCTTTTTCTTATTCAACGTACAGCGATTTTATCGATATGTCTTTTTTCATATTATGCGTACAGCTTTTTTAACGATTTCTCTTTTTGCGTATTCAGCGCCCAACAATTTCAAGGATTTCTCTTTATTTCGTATTCAGCGAACAGCGATTTCAACGACTTCTCCTTTTGTCGTATTTCTCTTTTAGCAATTTCAACGATTTCTCTTTATTTCATATTCAACGTACAGTAATTTCAACGATTTTTCACTTTTTCGTTTTCGGTGTACAGCGATTTCAACGATTTCTCTTTTTATCGTATTCAGCGTATATCGATTTCAACGATTTCTCTTTTTTCATATTCAACGGACAGCAATTTCAACGATTTCTCCCTTTTTCTTATTCAGCGTACAGCGATTTCAACGTTTTTTTCGTATTAAGCGTACAGCGTTTTCAACGGTTATTTTTATTCGGCGTACAGCTATTTCAACGATCTTGTTTCATATTCAACGTATACCCAGATCAAGGATTTCTCTTCTGTTCTTATTGAAAGCACAGCGTATAAAACAATTACTCTTTTTTCGTATTCAGCTTACAGCGATTTCAACGATATTTTTTCATATTCAGCGTACAGCTATTTCAACGAATTTCTTCCGTTTTCAGCGTACAGCGATTTCAACGATTTGTCTTTTATTCGTATTATCGTACATGGATTTCAACGATTTCTCTTTTTTCGTATTCAGCGTAAAGCGATTTCAGCGATTTCTCTATTTTTCGTATTCAAAGCACAGCGATTTCATCGATTTCTCTTTTTTTATTCAACCTACAGCGACTTCGACGATTTCTCTCCCTTCATGCTCACCGCACAGAGATTTCAATGATTTCTATTTTTTTCTTATTTAGCGTACTGCGATTTAAACGATTTTTTTTCTAATCAGTGTACAGCGATTTCAACTATTTTTTGGTACTCATCGTACAGCTATTTCAACGATTTGTATTTTTTTCTTATTTAGCGTACAGCGATTTCAACGATTTCTCTTTTTTTCATATTCAGCCTACAGAGATTTCAAAGATTTCATTTTTTTCGTATTCGGCGTACCGCGATTTCAACGATTTCTCTTTCTTTCGTATTCAGCGTAAATCGATTTCAACGATTTCTCTATTTTTCATATTTAAAGTACTGCGATTGCTACGATTTCTCTCTTTTTCGTATTCAACGTTCAGCGATTTCAACGATTTCTCTTTTGTAATGATCACCGCACAGCGATTTCGACGATTTCTCTTTTTTCGTATTCATTGTACACCGATATGAACGGTTTCTCGTTTTTTCTTATTCAGCGTACAGGGATGTCAAAGATTTCTATTTTTTTTCGTATTCAGCGTAAAGCGATTTCAACGATTCCTCTTTTTTTCGTATTCAAAGTACAGCGATTAACACTATTTCTTTTTTTTCGTATTCACCTTACAGCGATTTCAACGATATTTTTTTCGTATTCAGCGTACAAGCATTTCAACGATTTTCTTTCGTATTCAGCGTACAGCGATTTCAACGATTTTTTTTGTATTTGTTCTACAGCAATTTCAACGATTTCTCTTTCTTTCATATTCAGCGTACAGCGAATTCAGCGATTTTTTTTAGTATTCCGCGTACAGACATTTGAACGATTTTTTTCGTATTCAGCGTACAGCGATTTGAAAGATTTCTCTGTATTCGAATTCAGCGTACAACGATTTCAACGAAATTTTTCGTGTTCAGCGTACAGATATTTCAAAGATATTTTTGCGTATTTAGCGTACAGCTATTTCAACGATTTTCTTCGATATTCTGCGTGCTCTTACAACGATCTGTACTTTTTTTCGTATTCAGCGAACAGCCATTTGTACGATTTCTCTTTTTTCATATTCAGCGTAGAGCGATTGCAACGATTTCCATTTTTGGTATTCAGCGTAGAGCGATTTCAAAAATTTCTCTTTTTTTCGTATTCAGCGTACAATGATTTCAACGATTTCTCCCTTTTTCTTATTCAACGTACAGCGATTTCATCGATTTCTCTTTTTTTCATACTATACGTACAGCTTTTTTAACGATTTCTATTTTTTCGTATTCAGCGAACAGCGATTTGAACGACTTCTCCTTTTTTCGTATTTAGCTTTCAGCGATTTCAACGATTTCTCTTTTTTTCGTATTCAACGCACAGAGGTTTCAACGATTTCTCCCTTTTTCGTTTTCGGTGTACAGCGATTTCAACGATTTCTCTTTTTTTCTTATTCAGCGTATAGCGATTTCAACCATTTATCTTTTTTCATATTCAACGGACAGCGATTTCAAAGATTTCTCCCTTTTTCTTATTCAGCGTACAGCGATTTCAACGTTTTTTTCGTATTCAGCGTGCAGCGATTTCAACTTCTCTTTTTTTCGTATTCAGCGTACAGTGATTTCAAGGATTTCTCTTTTTTCGTATTCAGCGCACAGCGACTTCAACAATTTGTTTTTCGTATTCAGCGTGCAACTATTTCACCGTTTTTTTTTCGTATTCATCGTACACCTTTTTCAATGAATTTTCCTCGTATACAGCGTACAGCAATTTCAACGATATTTTTCGAATTCAACGTACTGCGATTTATACGATTTTTTTCTAATTCAGTGTACAGCGATTTCAACGATTTTTTTGGTACTCAGAGTACAGTTATTTCAACGATTTCTATTTTTTTCTTATTTAGCGTACAGCGATTTCAACGATTTGTCTCTTTTCATATTCAGCCTACAGAGTTTTGAAAGATTTCACTTTTTTCGTATTCAGCGTACCGCGATTTCAACGATTTCTCTTTCTTTCGTATTCAGCGTAAATCGATTTCAACGATTTCTATATTTTTCATATTCAACGTTCTGCGATTGCTACGATTTCTCTCTTTTTCGTATTCAACGTTCAGCGATTTAATCGGTTTCTCTTTTTTTTCGTATTCAGCGTTAAGCGATTTCAACGATTTGTCTCTTTTGCGTATTCCACATACAGTGATCAACGTTTTGTCTTTTTTTCATATTCGATGTACATCGATTTCAACGATTTCTCTTTTTTCGTATTCAACTTACAGCGATTTCAATGACCTCTTTTTCCGCGTTCAGCACACAGGAGTTGTACGTTTTCTCTTTTTTTTCGTATTCAGCGTACAACGATTTCTCTCCTTTTCCTATTCAACGTACAGCGATTTCATCGATTTCTCTTTTTTAATATTCTACGTACTGCGATTTTAACGATTTATCTTCTTACGTGTTCAGCGCACAGCGAATTCAAAAATTTCTATTTTTTTTCGTATACAGCGTGCAGTGATTTCAAACTGTTTATTATTTTGTACTCAGCGTTCAGCGACTTCAACGATTTCTCTATTTTTCGTATTCAACGTACATTGATTTTAACTATTTCTCTTTTTTTCGTATTCGGTGTACAGCGATTTATACGATTTCTCTTTTTTCGTATTCAACGTACAGCGTTTTCAACGGTTTCTCTATTTTTCGTATTTAGGGTACAGCTATTTCAAGGATTTTCTTCCATATTCTGCGTGCTCTTACAACGATCTGTACTTTTTTCGTATTCAGCGAACAGCCATTTCAACGATTTCTCTTTTTTCATATTCAGCGTACAGCGATTTCAACGATTTCTCTTTTATTGTATTCAGCGTACAGCGGTTTCTAAATTTTTTTTTTCGTATTCAACTACAGTTAATTTTTTAAAGTTGTTTTTACGTCTTCAGCTTACAGCTATTTCAACGATTTTCATTCGTATACAGCGTACAGCGATGTCAACGAATTTTTTCGTATTCGGCCTACAGCGATTTCAACGATTACTCTTTTTTTTCGTATTCAGCCTGCAGCGAATTCAACTCTACATTTTCGTATTCAGCGTACAGAATTTTCAACGATATTTTATTCGTGTTGAGCTTACAGCGATTTCAACCATTTCTCTTTCTTTGTATTCAGTTTACAGCGATTTGAACGATTTTTTTCGTATTTGGACTACAGCGATTTCAAATATTTCTATTTTTAGTATTCAGTGCACAGCGATTTCAACGATTTGTCTTTTTTTCTTATTCGCTGTACAGCGATTTAATCGATTTCTCTTTTTTTCGTATTCAGCGTACAGCGATTTCAACGATTTCTCTTTGTTTCAAATTAGCGTACAGCGATTTCAACGTTTTCTCTCTTTTTTCGTATTCAGCGTAAAGCGATTTCTACAATATCTCTTTTTTCTCTTATTGAGCGTACAGCGGTTTCAACGACTTCTTTTTTTCATATCCAGCGTACAGCGATTTCAACTAATACTGTTATTTTCTTATTCAGCGTACAGCGATTTCAACGATTTCTGTTTTTTTCGTTTTCAGTATACAGCGATATCTACGATTCCTCTTTTTTTCGTACTCTGCGTAAAGCGATTTAAACGAATTCTCTTTCATTCTCATTCAGCGTACAGCGATTTCAGCGATTTCTGTTTTTTTCGTATTCAACGTACAGCGATTTCAACGATTTCTCTTTTTTCGTATTATGTGTATAGCGATTTCAACGATAATTTTTTCGTATTTAGCGTACAGCTATTTCAACGATTTCCCTTCGTATTCAGCGTACCGTACAGACATTTCAAAGTCCTTTCTCGTATTCAGCGTACTGCTATTTCAACTTTTTTTAATATTCAAGATATAGTCATTTCAACGGTTTCTCTTTTTTCGTATTCAAAATACAGCGATAAAACAGATTTCTCTCTTTTCCGTATTCAGTTTACAGCGTTTTCAACGATACTATTTTCGTATTCAGCGTACAGCTATTTTAAAAATTATCTTTCGTATTGAGCGTACAGCGATTTTAACGATTTTTTTTCGTATTCGGGCTACGGCGATTTCAACGATTCATTTTTGTATTCAGCTTACACAAATTTCAACGATATTTTATTCTTATTCACCGTACAGCGATTTCAACGACTTCCCTTTTTTCTTAATCAGCGTTCAGCGATTTCAAAAATTTTATTTTCGCATTTGGCCTACAGCGATTTCAACGATTTCTAATTTTTTTCGTATTCAGCGTACAGCTATTTGAACGATTTCTATTTTTGGTATTAATCGTACAGCGATTTTAACGTTATCTCTTTCTTTCGTATTTTGTGTACAGCGATTTGAGCGATTTCTCTTTCTTTCGTATTGAGCGTAAAGCGATTTCAATCATTTCTCTTTTTTTCGAATTCTAAGTACAGCGATTAAAACGATTTCTCTTTTTTTCGTTTTCAGCTTACAGTGATTTCAACGATATTTTTTCGTATTCAGAGTACATTTATTTCAACGATATTTTTTCGTATTCAGCGTGCAGCGATTTCAACGCTTTTTTCATATTCAGCGTACAGAAATTTGAACGATATTTTATTCGTATTCAGCGTACACCGATATCAAAGATTTCTCTTTCTTTGCATTCAGCGTATTGAGATTTCAACGATTTTTTTCGTATTTGGCCTACAGCGGTTTCAACGTTTTCACTTTTATTCATATTCATTGTACAGCTATTTCAACGATTCCTATTTTTCGTATTGGGCGTATAAGCGATTTCAACTATTTCTTATTTTTTCGTATTCTAAGTACAGCGATTAAAACGATTACTACTTATTTTCGTATTCAGCTTACAGCGATTTCGACGATATTAATTTCGTATTCAGCATACAGTTATTTCAAAGATTTTCTTTCGTATTCAGCGTACACCAATATCAACGATTTTTTTTCGTATTCTTCCTGAGCGATTTCAACGATTTCTCTTTTTTTCGTATTCTGCGTACAGCGATTTCAACGATTTCTCTGTTTTTCGTATTCAACGTAAAGCGATTTCAACGAATTCTCTATTTTTTCATATCTAGCGTACAGCGATTTCAACGACTTCTCTTTTTTCTTATTCAGCGTACAGGGATTTCAACTAATTCTTTTATTTTCTTATTCAGCCTACAGCGATTTCAACGATTTCTTTTTGTCGTATTCAGTGTACAGCGATATCAACGATTACTCTTTTTTTCGTATTCAGCGTAAAGCGATTTCAACTAATTCTCTTTTTTTCTTATACAGCACACAGCGATTTCTGTTTTTTTCATATTCAACGTACAGCGATTTCAACGATTTCTCTTTTTTCATATTATCCGTACAGCGATTTCAACGATATTTATTTCGTATTTAGCGTACAGCTATTTCAACGATTTTCTTTCGTATTCAGGGTACAGCGATTTGAACTGTTTTTTTTCTAATTCAGACTACAGCGATTTCAACGTTTTCTCTTTTTTTCGTATTCAGCGTACAACGATTCCAACGTTTTCTCTCTTTTTCCTATTCAACGTACAGCTATTTCATCGGTTTCTCTTTTTTTCGTATTTAGCGTTAAGCGATTTCAACGATTTCTCTTTTTTGCGTATTCCACGTACAGTGATCAACGTTTTGCCTTTTTTCGTATTCGGTGTACATCGATTTCAACGATTTCTCTTTTTTCGTATTCAACTTACGGCGATTTCAATGACCTCTTTTTTCGCGTTCAGCACACAGGACTTGTACGGTTTCTCTTTTTTTCTTATTCAGCGATATTTTATTCTTGTTCACCGTACAGCGATTTCAACGACTTCCCTTTTTCTTAATCAGCGTTCAGCGATTTCAACGATTTTTTTCGCATTTGGCCTACAGCGATTTCAACGATTTCTAATTTTTTTCGTATTCAGCGTACAGCTATTTGAACGATTTCTATTTTTGGTATTAATCGTACAGCGATTTTAACGTTATCTCTTTTTTTCGTATTTTGCGTACAGCGATTTAAACGATTTCTCTTTCTTTCGTATTGAGCGTAAAGCGATTTCAACCATTTCTCTTTTTTTCGAATTCAAAGCACAGCGATTAAAACGATTTCTCTTTTATTCGTTTTCAGCTTACAGCAACTTCAACGATATTTTTTTCGTATTCAGAGTACATCTATTTCAACGATATTCTTTCGTATTCAGCGTACAGCGTTTTCAACGATTTTTTTTTGTATTCGGCCTACAGCGATTTCAATGATTTTTCTTTTTTTCGTATTCAACGTCCAGCGATTTCTACGCTTTTTTTCGTATTCAGCGTACAGAAATTTGAACGATATTTTATTCGTATTCAGCGTACAGCGATTTCAACGATTTCTCTTTCTTTGCATTCAGCGTATTGAGATTTCAACGATTTTTTTCGTATATGGCCTACAGCGATTTCAACGTTTTCACTTTATTCGTATTCAGTGTACAGCTATTTCAACGATTCCTAGTTTTGGTATTGAGCGTAAAGCAATTTCAACTATTTCTTATTTTTTCGTATTCTAAGTACAGCGATTAAAACCATTACTTCTTATTTTCATATTCAGCTTACAGCGATTTCGACGATATTAATTTCGTATTCAGCATACAGTTATTTCAAAGATTTTCTTTCGTATTCAGCGTACACGAATATCAACGTTTTTTTTTTTCGTATTCTTTCTCAGGGATTTCAACGATTTCTCTTTTTTTCGTATTCTGCGTACAGCGATTTGAACTTTTTCTCTCTTTTTCGTATTCAACGTAAAGCTATTTCAAGGAATTCTCTATTTTTTCATATCTAGCCTACAGTAATTTCAACGACTTCTCTTTTTTCTTATTCAGTGCACAGGGATTTCAACTAATTCTCTTATTTTCTTATTCAGCCTACAGCGATTTCAACGATTTCTCTTTTCTCGTATTCAGTGTACAGCGATTTCAACGATTACTATTTTTTCGTATTCCGCGTAAAGCGATTTCAACAAATTCTCTTTTTTCTTATTCAGCACACAGCGATTTCTTTTTTTTCATATTCAACGTACAGCGATTTCAACGATTTCCCTTTTTTCATATTATCGGTACAGCGATTTCAACGATATTTATTTCGTATTTAGCGTACAGCTATTTCAACGATTTTCTTTCGTATTCAGCGTACAGCGATTTGAACGGTTTTTTTTTTCGAATTCAGACTACAGCGATTTCAACGATTTCTCTTTTTTTCGTATTCAGCGTACAACGATTCCAACGTTTTCTCTCTTTTTCCTATTCAACGTACAGGGATTTCATCGGTTTCTCTTTTTTTCGTATTCAGCGTACAGCGATTTCAACGATTTCACTTTTTTCGTATTCAGCATAATGCGATTTCAACGATTTCTCTTTTTTCATATTCCACGTACACCGATTTCAACGCTTTCTCTTTCTTTCTTTTTCAGCGTACAGCGATTTCAACGTTTTTTTCTTATTCAGCGTACAGTGATTTTAACAATTTTGTTTCGTATTCAGCGTACAGAGATTTAAACGATTTTTTTGTATTCAGCGTACAGCGATTTCAACAATGTCTCTTTTTTCCGTATTCAGCGTACAGCGATTTCAACGTTTTCACTTTCTTAGTATTCAACATACAGCTATTTCAAAGATTTCTCTTTTTTTCTTATTCAACAAATAGCGTTTTCAACGATTCGTCTTTTTTTTATACAACGTACTGCGATTTAAGGAAGTTCTCTTTTTTTCTTATCAACATACAGCGATTTCAACGATTTCACTTTTTTCGTATTCAGCGTAATGCGATTTCATCGATTTCTCTTTTTTCATATTCTAGGTACAGCGATTTTAACGATTTATCTTCTTACGTGTTCAGCGCACAGCGAATTCGAAAATTGATTTCGTATTCGGTGTACAGCGATTTAAACGATTTCTATTTTTCGTATTCAACGTACAGTGTTTTCAACGGTTTCTCTATTTTTCGTATTCAGCGTACAGCGATTTCAATGATTTCTCTTTATTTCTTATTCATATTACAACGAATTCTCTCTTTTTCGTATTCAAAGTATAGCTGTCAAAAGAAAAAGTGGCCGCTCTCCTGAAGCAAAGTTCCCTTCGGGTATCTTCGCTACAATTCGGAGACAGGCGATGTTACATGTTGTTGGACCACGTTGCCTGATATGTACAGTTATAATTGAAGTTTTCCCTCTGTGATTCGATAGCGTAATGGTAGCGTTCAGGCCTCTTATTCATGAGGTCCTGCGTTCGACTACAACCTCGTACTTTTTATGTCCTTTTTTGTTCTGTTTTTGAGAGAGACAAACTAGACATAATGGCTCCTTTCTCTTTTATGATTATTTTAGTAATTAACATCAGGTTCATTAATATATTACGCCATGATTTTATCATTATCATTATGATATTGTGGCTGCAAATGGAAAGAAAAAAGATTTTATTCTCAATAAAATATCTTTCGTGGCATAAACATAACAAATTTACTGGCGTCGGCCTTAAAACATTCAAACAATTAAGCGTTCAAAAAACAAAACAAAAAGTCACAATTCAATATTTAGTCTATCTTCCTCTTATCTCGATCATCTTGCAGTCGAGTGGGCATGGAATTGACTAGTCTTTGCAAATAGCGACTCTTCTTAGAGACGATATTCCAGGCATTCTGAACATACACACATAAATGTTCTGTCCATGGGCAGGTCTTTCATTGCAAACACAGCAATCTCCAATCTTTCCTATTTTCTGCCTTCCTCTTAGTCTCCGCATATGATCCACATATCCTAATGTCGTCTATTATTCTTTTCAACCAGAGACCCAACCAATTCCTTTTTCTCTTTCTAATCAGTTTCAGCATCATTCTTTCTTCACTCACTTTTTCAAACACAATTTTATTTCTTATTCTGTCTGTCCACTTTACACGCACCGTTCTTCTCCACATCCACATTTCAAATGCTTCAATTCGTTTCTCTTCATTTCGTCGTAATGACCATGTTCTTTCCCCATACAATGCCACACTCCACACAAAACACTTCACTAGTCTCTTCCTTAGTTCTTTTTCCAGAGGTCCGCAGGAGATCCTTCTTTTTCTATTAAAAGCTTCCTTTGTTCATGTTTGCAGGTTTCTTGGGAAGGATAGGCCAAAAATGCGGTAACATCCCGTTGCTTTCCGCACACCACTATCTCTTTCGCATCTTATTAAATTCCAGGGGGCCCTAGCGTGGAGATGAGGAAAGTGGATTTGACTAATTGGGCTCTCCGGACTTCACCGAAAATCACGGCAAGGGTTAAATATTAATTCTATCAGGATGTTTGACCCGGTCAGAGACCGGGAAATCTCAATTAGCCTTTGCCCCCCGCATCCTGGACTAGCTTCTACGAATCATCAGAAAATCTTAGAGTGTAATTGGGTCAATTTTTCCGAAAATGATTCCACACTTTTGCTCTCGTAGCTCAGCGGACGAACGTCGGAATTTAGATGTCAACGTCTCAGGTTCAATTCCTCGTTACTCCTTTTCATTTTATTGTGGTTCAAGATAGTATAATGTAATAATACAAAAAGAAAAACTAATACCAGTATTATGCAACTGGATTTTTCCAAACCTAATATTAAATTTACGTTATTTATATCGCTAAAGAACGATTACAATATAAATAACTTGAATATTATTTATACAATATCACTAAAGAACGATAACAGAATATAAATTATATATATATATATATCGGTTTGTTTAATTAATATATTGCGAAAGAACAATATAAATAACTTGAATATTGTTTTATAATGCTAATGAAGGAAAACAGAATATAAATGATAACTTGAATATTATTTAAATCGCTAAAGAACGATAACAATATAAAAAACGTGAATATTATTCATATCGGAATTTCACAGATTTATTACAGATGTATTTAAGAAATTGTAGAAGAATAGTAATTAGTAACAGTGTCCTATTTATTCTTCTTGGAGCCAAATTTGTAACTTTTAAAAGTGTGGTTACTATGTTGAAGTGTATGTGTTGTAACGGATGCTTGATTTGTTATGTATGTGAGTCAGTTATGGGATGCTTGATGTCGTTGCAATGTCGTAATTATAGTTTGATTGTGTTTGTGTGACTATTGTGTATTAATTTATGATATATGGTACGGAAAGCTGCATATTTGTGTTATAGAAGTGTTATGTATGTGTGTTGTTAATGTTTTTGTATGTTTCAAATTGATACCTGATATTTGTTTTGCAATCGCAATGCCTAATTTACGGTTTGTTTATGTTTTGTTTACATCGCGTAAGCTAATTTAATTTTCTTTTCCATTTCTCTTTATGCTTATCTTTTTTGTGTATGAAACTATAGCCCTAACATACATATGTAAAATAGGGCTAACCCCCATTGGAGATACAATAATAATTATTATTCATATCGTTATAATACGATAACAGAATACAAATGATGACCTGAATTTTATTCATATCTCTAAAGAACGATAACAAAATATAAATAACGTGATATCCATAAAGAACGATAACTGGATATAAATGATAATTTGAATAGCATTTACATCGCTAAAGAACGATTAAAAAATAAAATGAAAACTTGAAGAAGGCCCGAACCCACGACCTTTGAATCATTAAACAAGCACTCTACCGCTGGTCTACGAGGCGCAGATATGGAACACTTTCATAGTTCCGGAACTGCTCGTACAAGCACATGCATCGTGTAACATCGCCGCGACCCGAAGTGGACTTTGAAAATATTCGCTGTTCACGAGTGCGGCCACTTTTTTTTGACAGCTGTACAGCGATTTCAACGATTTCTCTTTTTTCATATTTTCCGTACAGCGATTTCAACGATATATATTTCGTATTTAGCGTACAGCTATTTCAATGATTTTCTTTCGTATTCATCGTACAGCGATTTGAACGGTTTTTTTTCGTATTCAGACTACAGCGATTTCAACGATTTCTCTTTTCTTCGTATTCAGCGTACAACGATTCCAACGTTTTCTCTCTTTTTCCTATTCAACGTACAGCGATTTCATCGGTTTCTCCTTTTTTCGTATTCAGCGTTAAGCGATTTCAACGATTTCTCTTTTTTGCGTATTCCACGTACAGTGATCAACGTTTTGTCTTTTTTTTTCGTATTCGGTGTACATCGATTTCAACGTTTTCTCTCTTTTTCGTATTCAGCGTACAGCGATTTCAACTAATTCTGTTATTTTCTTATTCAGCGTACAGCGATTTCAACGATTTCTCTTTTTTTCGTTTTCAGTATACAGCGATATCTACGATATCTCTTTTTTTCGTATTCAGCGTAAAGCAATTTCAACGAATTCTCTTTCTTTCTCATTCAGCTTAGAGCGATTTCAGCAATTTCTGTTTTTTCGTATTCAACGTACAGCGATTTCAACGATTTCTCTTTTTTTCCTATTCAGCGTAGAACGATTCCAGCGATTTCTCTCTTTTTCCTATTCAACGTACAGCGATTTCATCTGTCTCTCATTTTTCATATTTTTCGTTCAGCGATTTTAACGATTTCTCTTTTTACATGTTGAGAGCACAGCTATTTCAAAGATCTCTCTTTTTTTCGTATGCAGCGTACAGCGATTTCAACGATTTCTCTTTTTCGTATTCAGCTTTCAACGATTTCAACAATTTCTCTTTTTTCTTATTGAACGTACAGTGATTTCAACGATATCTCTTTTTTCGTATTTGGTGTACAGCGATTTCAACGATTCCTCTTTTTTTCGTATTCAGCTTATTGCGATTTCAACGATCTCTGTTTTTTTCTAATTCAGCGTTTTGCGATTTCAACGATTTCTCTTTTTTCTTATTCAGCGTACAGCGATTTCAACGATATCTCTTTTTTTCGTATTCAGCGTACAGAGGTTTCAATTATTTTTTTTCGTATTCAACATACAGAGATATCAAAGTTTTTTCACGTATTCAGCGTACAGCTATTTGAACGATTTTCTTTCATATTCAACATATAGCCATTTCAACGATTTCTCTTTTTTTCGTATTCAAAGTAGAGCGATTAAAACGATTTATCTTTTTTTCGTATACAGCTTACAGCGATTTCAACGATATTTCTTTCGTTTTCAGCGTACAGCGATTTCAACGATTTTTTTTTCGTATTTGGCCTACGGCGATTTCATCGATTTCTCTTTTTTTTCATATTCAGCGTGCAGCAATTTCAACGATTCATTTTTCGTATTCAGCTTACATAAATTTCAAAGATATTTTATTCTTAGTCACCGTACAACGATTTCAACGATTTTTCTTTTTTCATATTTCTCGTACAACGATTTCTACGATTTTTTCGTGTTTAGCCTACAGCGATTACAACGATTTCTAAATGTTTCTTATTCAGCGTACAGCCATTTCAAAGATTTCTTTTTTTTTCGTATTCAACGTAAAGCGAATTCAACAATTTCTCTTTTTTTCGAATTCAAAATACAGCGATTAAAACGATTTCACTATTTTTCGTTTTCAGCTTACAGCGATATCAACGATATTTTTTTCGTATTCAGCGTACAGTTATTTCGATGATATATTTTCGTATTCATCGTACAGCTATTTCAACGATTTTTTTTTCATATTCTGCGTGCTCTTTCAACGATTTCTCTTTTTTCGTATTCAGCGTACAGCGAATTCAACGATTTCTTTTTTTTTATATTCAGCGTACAGCAAATTCAACGATTTCTCTTTTTTCGTATTCAGCTTACAGCGTTTTCAACGATTTCTATTTTTCGTATTCAGCGTTCAGCGATTTCAACGATTTCTCTTCTTTTTCTTATTCAGCGTACTACGATTTCAACGATTTCTCTTTTTTTTCCTATTCAACGTACAGCGATTTCATCAATTTCTCTTCTTTTCATATACTACGTACAGCGATTTTTACGATTTCTCATTTTAGTGTTCAGCGCTCAGCGATTTCAAAGATTTCTCTTTTTCCCGTATTCAGTGAACAGCGATTTCAACGATTTGTCTATTTTTCTTATTCAGCGTTTTCAACGATTTCTCTTTTTTGTGTATTCCACGTACAGTGATCAACGATTTGTCTTTGTTTCTTATTCGGTGGACATCGATTTCAACGATTTCTCTTTTTTCTTATTCAACGTACAGCGATTTCAACGATTTCCCCTTTTTCGCGTTCAGCGCACAGGACTTGAACTGTTTCTCTTTTTCACGTATTCAGCGTAGCGCGATTTCTACGATTTCTCTTTTTTTGGTATTCAGCGCATAGAGATTTCAACATTTTTTCTCTTTTTTCATATCCAACGTACACCGATTTCAACGATTTCTCTTTTTTTCGTATTCAACGTACAGCGATTTTAACGATTTTGATTCGTATTCAGCGTACTGAGATATAAACGTTTTTTTTCGTGTTCAGCGTACAGCGATTTCAACGATGTCTCTTTTTTTCCGCATTCAGCTTACAGCGATTTCAACGTTTTCAATCTTTTCGTATTCAGCGTACAGCGGTTTCAAAGATTTCTCTTTTATCTTATTCAAAACAGGGCTATAGCGTTTTCAAATAATGCTTTTTTTTCAGAATATAGCGATTTTAACGATTTCTCTTTTTTTTACGTTTTCAACGTACAGCGATTTCAACGATTTCTCTTTTCTTCCTATTCAGCTTACAGCGATTTCAACGATTTCTCTTTTTTCGTATTCAGAGTACAGCTATTTCAACGTTTTTTTCGTATTCAGCGTACAGCGATTTCAACGGTTTTTTTTTCGTATTCACCGTACAGTCATTCCTACAATCTTTTCACTTTCATCTTTCTGCAATTTCAACTATTTTGTTCGTCCGTTCACCATTCCTTCCAGTGCATCTTTCAGCAGACAGTGTCTTCTTAGCCCTTGACCCAGGCAATTCCTTCTTTTCATCCTGATCATTTTCAGCATCATTCTTTCTTCACCCTTTCTTTCCAACACAGCTTCATTTCTTATTCTGTCTTTCTGTTTCACACCCTCCATTCTTCTCCATATCTACATTTCAAGTGACTCTAGTCTCTTCTCTTCACTTCGTCGTAATTTCTGTGTTTCCTCCTTATACAATGTCATACTTCAGACAAAGCACTTCACTAGTCTCTCCATTAGTTGTTTTTCTAGAGTTCCGTAGAATGCTCTTTTTCCCTATTAAATTTTTATTGTTATTATAAATGCAACTAATTGTATAAGAAAAAGGATTTGCTTTCCTAAAGGACTATATAATTCTGTTGACTTAGTCTTTTGTATTCGTTTATTATGCATTAACTTTTACTCTAGTTAGTTAGATATAATACACTTTGTAATATATACAGTATTATTACTCTTCTTTACTTTAGGATATATTTTTATTGTAATTATATATAATTATATTTTGAAAATTAGAAAAAAAGGAAAGGACAATAGGCGAGGTAAGGTCGGCTAGAGGGGAGGAGGAGGCCGAAATAGGAGTAATAATACTGTACAGTATAAATAATATTGCGTGTTAGTTTTAATAAAAATTGAAAAAAAATTCTTAAATTTCCTTCAATTTTTAAAATTAATGTACTAGTTGGGAGCAGCGAGCCTGCAGGTTCATCCCAGAGAATGCCGTGGCTGACATGTGTAGCCTCGGGCATATCGGTGCTGCAAGGAGAGTATTGAAAATAATTGAAATTGAGAAGTATAGAAAATGTTACGAAATTTTCAGATTTTTTGGAATTTCGACAAATTTTGAAAGTTTTTGGAAATTTTGTAAAATTTTGATAATTTTTCAAATTTTTGAAAATTTTGTAATTTTTTTGTAACCGACGAATTTTCAAAATTATTGAAATTTTTGAAAATTTGGATCTTTGTTACTTTTTTAAATTTTGAAATTTGGAATTTCGACGGTTTTTGAAAATTTTTGAAAATTTTGAAATTTGTTGGAATTTCGACTATTTTTGAAAATTTTTGAAATTTTGAACTTTTTGAAAATTTTGGATATTTTGAAAATTTTTGAAAATTTTGAAACTTTTTAAAGTTCTTGAAAATTTTGAAATTTTTTGCAATTCCGACGAATTTGGAAAATTTTTGAAAATTTTGAAATTTGTTGGAATTTCGACTATTTTTGAAAATTTTTGAACTTTTTGAAAATTTTGGATATTTTGAAAATTTTTGAAATTTTTGAAAATTTTGAAACTTTTTAAAGTTTTTGAAAATTTTGAAATTTTTTGCAATTCCGACAAATTTGGAAAAATTTTTGAAAATTTTGAAATTTTTTAAAGTTTTTTAAACTTTTGAAATTTTCGATAATTTATGAAAATTTTCGAATTTTTTGGAATATCGACGATTTTTGAAAAATTTAAAAAAATTCTTAAATTTCCTAAAATTTTTAAATTATTTTGCTACTAGTTGGGAGGAGCGAGCCTTCAGGTGCAGCCCAGAGAAAGTCGTTGCTGATCCATGTGTATCCTCGAGCCTATCGGTGCTGCCTAGAGGATTATTGAAAATTGAAATTGAGAAATATAGAAAAGTTAGGAAATTTTAAGATATTTTGGAATTTCGGCAAATTTTGAATTTTTTGGAAATTTTGTAAAATTTTGATAATTTTTCATATTTTTGAAAATTTTGAATTTTTTTCTAACTTCGACGGTTTTTGAAAATTTTAGAAATTTTTTTAAATTTTGAAAATGTTTGAAAATTTTGGATTTTTTTAATTTTTGAAAATTTTTGAAATATTTGAAAATATTTGAAAATTTTTGAAATTTTTCAAATTTTGAAAATTTTGGAAAATATTGAAATTTTTTGCAATTTCGACGATTTTTGAAAGTCTTGAAAATTTTTTAAAATTTCTTAAATTTCCTTTAAAATTTATAATTACTGATCTGCTAGATGGGAGCAGCGAGCCTGCGTATGCGTATGCGTATGCTGCCAGAGAATGCCGTGGCTGCAAGATGTGTAGCCTCGATCCTAGTTCTGCCAATGGGAGTATTGAAAATATTTGAATATTTTGAGAAAGTGAGAAAGTGTTTAGGAAATATTCAGATTTTTAGGAATATCAACAAATTTTGAAAATTTTTGGAATTTAAAAAATTTTTTGAAATTTTTGAAATTTTTTGGAATTTCGTCGAATTTTGAAATTTTTTGAAGATTTGGAAAATTTTGAAATTCATTGGAATTTTGTTGAATTTTGAAAATTTTTGAAGATTTTTGAAAATTTTGAAACTTTTAAATATTTTTTTAAAATTTTGAAAATTCTGAAATTTGTTGGAATTTCAAGTTTCGAAAATTTTTGAAGATTTTCAAAATTTTGAAATTTTTCAAAATTGTGAATTTTTTCGGATTTGGACGAATCTTCCATATTTTTCAAAATTTTGAAAATTTTGAGAAATTTTGAAAATGTTTTTAATTTTTGAGAATTTTGGGAATTTTGACGAATTTTGAAATCTTTTGAAAATTTTTCTAAATTTTTGAAAAGTATGAAAAATTTGAAAATTTTGAAATTTTTTGGAATTCCGACGAATTTTGACAATTTTTGAAAACTTCTTAAATTTCCTTTAATTTTTTTAATTATCGGTCTGCTAGGAGGGATTAGCGAGCCTGGAGACGCCAGTTAACACACTGGCGTCTCCAGGCTCGCTAATCCCACCTAGCAGACCGAGTATGCCCAGAGTATGCCGTGGCTACCTGTCGTGTACTCTCGAGCCTATAATTTCTGCCATAAATAAATAATAAAATAAATAAATAATTAAAAATTCTGAGAAATTTAGAAAATGTTTGGTAATTTTCACATTTTTTTTAATTACGACAAATGTTGAAATTTTTTGGAATTTGTCAAATTTTGAAAATTTTTTTAAGTTTTGAAAATTTTGATATTTTTTATAATTTTTTTAATATTTTGAATAATTTAAAATTTTTTGAATTGAAATTTTTTTAATTTTGTGATAATTTTGAAAATTTTTTAAAATTTTCAAAATTTTCAAAATTTTTGGAATTTCGACGAAATCTGAAAATTTTTGAAGATTTCCTTTAATTTTTAAAATTATTTTGCTACGTGGGAGCTGCAAGCCTGCAGGTGCTGCCAGTGTCTTAGCACATATTACGGTGGCTTCCCGATGTGTACCCTCGAGCCTATCGGTCCTGTGAAGGGGAGCATTGAAAATTTATGAAAATCTTGAAACATTTTGAAAATTATTCAAAATTTTGAAAATTATGAATATTTTTGAACATTTCGAAATTTTTTTAAAATTTTTGAAAATATTTGGAAATTTTGAAAATTCTGAAAATTTCAAAATGTTCTAGAATTTCGGCGAATTTTGAAAATTTTTTTAAATTTTGAAACATTTTGTAAATTTTTGAAAATTATGAGAATTTTGAAAATTTTTTAATTTTTTTAAAATTCTGAAAAATTTCGAAATTTTTTTGGAATTTTGACGTGTTTTGAAATTTTTAAAATTTTGAAAATGTTTGAAAATTTCTAAATTTCCTTTAATTTTTCTAATTATTGGTCTGCTAGGTGGGAGCTGCGAGCCTGCAAGTGCTGCCAGTGTGGTATCCCAGAGAAAGCTGTGGCCCTATATTTTCCAGCACAGGTGTATTAAAATATTTGAAAATTTTGTTAAATTTTGAAAATTTTTGAAAGTTTTGAATTTTTTTTCGAATTTGGACGTATTTTGAAAATTTTTTAAAATTTTGAAAATTTTGAGATATTTTGAATATGTTTTTAATTTTTCAGAGTTTTAGTAATTTTGACGAATTTTGAAATTGTTTTATAATTTTGAAACCTTTTTGTAAATTTTTGAAAATTATGAAAAATTTTGAGAGTTTTCAATTTTTTTGGAATTCCGACGAATTTTGAAAATTTTTGAAAATTTCTTAAATTTCCTTTAATTTTAAAAATTATCGGTCTGGTATGTGGGATTAGCGGGCCTGCAGACGCCAGTGAGTTAGCCCAAAGAATGGCGTGGCTGCCCGTGGTGTACCCTCGAGCGTATCATTCCTGCCAGTGTGATTATTGAAAACATTTGAAACTTTTGAGAAATTTAGAAAATGTTTGGAATTTTAAGATTTTTTGGAATTTGAACAAATTTTGATAACTTGAAAATTTTTGCAAATTTTGAAAATTTTGAAAATATTTGAAAGCTTTAAAAATTTTGAAAGTTTTTTAAAATATCTTAAATTACCTTTAATTTTTATAATTATTGGTCTCCTATGGGGGAACAGGGAGCCTGCAGGTGCTGCCAGTATGGTAGCCCAGAAAAAGCAGAGGTGTAGCCTCGAGCACATGGGTGCTAGGGGGAGTATTGAAAATATTCGGAAATTTTGAGAAATTTAGAAAATGTTTGGAAATCTTCAAACTCTTTGGAATTTCGACAGATTTTGAAAATTTTTGAATATTTTGATAAATTTCGAAAATTTTTGAAGATTTGAAATTTTTTGAAAATATTTGAGAATGTTGAATACTTTGAAACTATTTGCAATTTCGTCGATTTTTTTTACTTTTGAAAATATTTGAGAATTTTGAAAATTTTGAAATTTTTTGGAATTTCGTCGAATTTTGAAAATTTTGGAAATTCTTTAAATTATTGAAAATTTTTGAAATTTTTAAATTTTTTGGATTTTCGACGAATTTTGAAAATTCTGAAATTTTTTGGAATTTCGTCGAATTTTTTAAGATTTTTTAAAATTTTTGAAAATTTCATAATTTTTTTAGTTAAATTATTGCTCTAAATGTGAGCAGCTAGCATGCAGGTGCTGCCAGTTCTTTAGCCCAGAGAATGCAGTGGCTGCCCGATGTGTAGTCTCAAGCCAATTGGTCTTGTGAGAGGAGTATTGAAAACGTTTGAAAGCGTTGGGATATATAGAAAATGTTTTTAAATTTTCACATCTTATGGAATTTCGACAAATTTTGAAAATATTGAAAATTTTTTTATAAACTTGGAACAATTTTTGAAATTATGAAATTTTTTAAATTTTTTGGAATTTCCAGGAATTTTGAAAATTTTTTAAAAATTTCTTAAAATTCCTTTTAATTTTTTTAATTATTGGTCTGCTAGGTTGGCGCAGCGAGCCTGCAGGTGCTGACTGTGTAGTAGCCCAGAGAATGCCGTGGCTACCCGAGGAGCAGTTTCGAGCCTATCAATCCTCCCAGGGGGAGTAGAGAAAAAATTTGAAAATTTTCAGAAATTTAGAAAATGTTTGGAAATTTTCAGATTTTTTGGAATTTCGACTAATTTTGATAATTTTTCAAAGTTATGAAAATTTTTAGGAATTTCGTCGAATTTTAAAAATAATTTAAAATTTTTGAAAATTTTGAGTTTTGAAAATTTTTGAAACTTTGATAAAATTTTGAAATTTTTTGCAATATCGACGAATTTTGAAAATTTTTTAACATTTCAAAAGCCGAAAATATATGAAAATAACTGAAATTTCGTTTAATTTCTATTATTGGTCTGCTAGGTGGACGCAGCGAGCCTGCTGGTGATGCCATTCTCTGGGGGAGAATGCCTAGGCTGCCCGAGGAGTAGCCTAGAGCCTATGGGTGCTGCCTAGAAAAGTGCTGAAAATAATTAAAAATTTTGAGAGATTTTGAAAATGTTTGGAAATTTTCAGATTTTTTGGAATTTCGACAAATTTTGAAAGTATTTGAAATTTTTGAGAATTTTTAAAATTTTGAAATTTCTGGAATATCGTCGGTTTGAAAATTTTTGAAAATTTTGAGGTTTTTGGAAAATTTTGAAAATTTTAAAAATTCTTGAAAATTTTGAAAAATTCGAAATTTTCTTTAATTTGGACGAATTTTGCAAACTTTGAAACATTTTGTAAAATGCTAAAAATTTTTAGAATTTTAAAATTTTTTAAAACTTTTGAAAATTGTGAAATATTTTGAAAATTTTTTGAAAATATTGAAGTTTTTTGAAATCATTTGCAATTTCGTCTAATTTTGAACATTTTTTTTTTTATTTTTGAAAAATTTCTTAAATTACCTTTAATATTTATAATTAATCTGCTAGATGGGAGCAGCGAGCCTGCGGATGCTGCCAGTGAGGTAGCGCAGAGAATACCGTGGCTGCACGATGTGTAGCCTCGATCCTAGGTTCTGCCAGGGGGAGTATTGCAAATATTGAATATATTGAGAAATTGAGAGAAAGTTTAGGAACTTCAGATTTTTAGGAATATCGACAAATTTTGAAAATTTTTGAAGTTTGATATTTTTTAAATTTTTTAAATTTTTTGGAATTTCGTCGAATTTTGAAAATATTTGAAGATTTTGAAAATTTTGAAATTCATTGGAGCTTTGTTGAATTTTGAAAATTTATGAAGATTTTTGAAAATTTTGAAATTTTTCAATGTTTTTTTAAATTTTGAAAATTCTGAAATTTCTTGGAATTTCGTCAAATTTTGAAAATTTTTCAAAATTTTGAAAAATGAGAAATTGTGAAAATGTTTTTAATTTTTGAGTTTTGGGAATTTTGACGAATTTTGAAATCTTTTGAAAATTTTGAAAATTTTTGAAAATTTTGAATTTTGAAAATTTTTGAAAATTTTGAAATTTTTTGGGATTCCGACGATTTTTGAAAGTTATGACGAATATTTAAAAGTTTTAAAAATTTTGATAATTCCAACAAATTCTTAAATTTCCCTTAATTTTTGAACTTGTGCTAGTTATCGCCGAGCCTGCAGATTCAACCCAGAGGATGCAGTGGCTGACATGTGTAGCCTCGAGCATATCGGTGCTGCCAAATTTTTAAATTGTTTTTGAAAATTTGGAAGAATTTTTAACGTTTTTGAAATTTTTGAAATTTTTTTAATTTTTAAAAATTTTTGAAAATTTGAAATTTTTGAAAATTTTTCAAAATTTTTGAAAATTTGAAATTTTTGAAAATTTTTCAAAATTTTGAAAATTTTCGAATTTGGACGATTATTGAAATTTGTTTAAATTTTTAAATTTTTGAAAATTTTGAAAATTTTTCAAAATTTTTAAAATTTGTTAGAATTTGCAGGATTTTGGAAAATTTTTGAGTTTTTTTTTTGTTAGAAAATTTTTCAAAATTTTGAAATTTTTGAAAATTTTGAAATTTTTTGGAATTTGGACGATTTTTGAAATTATTTAAATTTGTTAAATTTTTAAAATTTTTGGAAAATTTTGGATTTTTTGAAAATTTTCGAAATTTTTGAAAATTTTGAAATTTTTTGGGATTCCGACGATTTTTGAAAGTTTTGACGAATTTTAAAAACTTTTAAAAATTTTGATAATTCCAAAAAAAATTAAATTTCCTTTAATTCTTGAACTTGTGCTAGTTGTTTTCGGCGAGCCTGCAGATGCAACCCAGAGGATGCCGTGGCTGACATGTGTAGCCTCGAGCCTATCGGTGCTGCCAATACTCCCTATTGGAAATCATTGAAATTTTTTAGGAATTTACAAAATGTTAGGAAATTTTCAGAATTTTTGGAATTTCGACAAATTTTTAAAATTTTTTGAAAATTTGGATGAATTTTTAACATTTCGGAAAATTTGAAAATTTTTTAAATTTTTCAAAATTTTTGAAAATTTGAAATGTTTGAAAATTTTTCAAAATTTTGAAAATTTTCGAATTTGGACGATTTTTGAAATTTTTTTAAATTTTTAAATTTTTGAAAATTTTGAAAATTTTTCGAAATTTTAAAAATTTTTTGGAATTTGGAGGATTTTTGAAAATTTTTGAGTTTTTTTTAATTTAAGAAAATTTTTCAAAATTTTGAAATTTTTTTGGAATTTCTACGATTTTGAGAATTTTTTAAATTTTTTAAATTTTGAAAATTTTTTGAAAATTTTGGATTTTTTGAAAATTTTTGAAAATTTTTAAATTTTTTGGAATTTCGATGATTTTTGAAAATTTTGACAAATTTTTTAAAATTTAAAAAATTTTAATAAATTCTTAAATTTCCTTATATTATTGAACTTATTGTACTGCTGGTTTGGAACGGCGAGCCTGGAAATGCAACCTAGATGATGCCGTGGTTGACAGATGTGTAGCTTGGAGCCAATCGGTGCTGCCAGGGGGAGTGTAGGAAATAATTGAAATTTTTGAGGAATTTAGAAAAAGTTAGGAAATTTTCAGAATTTTTGGAATTTCCACAAATTTTTTATTTTTTTTGAAAATTAAGAAGAAATTTTAACGTTTTTGAAATTTTTGAAAATTTTAGAAAATTTTGAAAATTTTGAAAATTTTGAAATTTTTTGGAATTTGACGATTTTTGAAAATTTTTGAACTATTTACATTTTTTAAAATTCTGGATTTTTTTGAATATTTATTAATTTTCTTGGAAACTTTAAAGTTATTGAAATATTTTGAAAATTTGGAAATTTTTTTGGGATTTCGGCGATTTTTGCAAATTTTGACGAATTTTTAAAAATTTTATATATTTTGATAATTCTAACAAATTCTGAAATTATTCTTTAATTTTTGAACTTATTGTAGTGCTAGTTGGTAGAAGCGACCCTGCAGATGCAACCCAGAGGATGCCGTGGCTGACATGTTTAGCCTGGAGCCTATCGGTGCTGCCGATAGAAATCAATGAAATTTTTTAGGAAATTACAAAATGTTAGGAAATTTTCAGTAGTTTTGGAATTTCGACAAATTTTTAAATTTTTTAGGAAATTTGGAAGAATTTTTAACGTTTTTGAAATTTTTGAAAATTTTTTTAATTTTTGAAAATTTTTGAAAATTTAAAATTTTTGAAAATTTTTAAAAATTTTGAAAATTTTCGAATTTGGACGATTTTTGAAATTTTTTAAACTTTTTACATTTTTGAAAAATTGAAAATTTTTGAAAATTTTGAATTGTTTTGGAATTTGGACAATTTTTTTTTTATTTTTTAAAATTTTGAAAATTTTTGAAATTTTTGAAAATTTTGAAGTTTTTGAAAACATTTGAATATTTTGAAAATTTTTGAAAATTTTGAAATTTTTTGGAATTTCGACGATTTTTTAAAATTTTGACAAGTTTTTTAAAATTTAAAATATTTTGATAACTCTTACAAATTCTTAAATTTCCTTTAATTATTGAACGTATTGTTCTGCTAGATTGGAGCGGCGTGCCTGCAGATGCAACCT
This sequence comes from Periplaneta americana, assembly GCF_040183065.1. Classification (NCBI taxonomy): domain Eukaryota; kingdom Metazoa; phylum Arthropoda; class Insecta; order Blattodea; family Blattidae; genus Periplaneta; species Periplaneta americana. The sequence continues at coordinate 150,060,781 of NC_091131.1, forward strand.
AGAGGATGCCGTGGTTGACAGATGTGTAGTCTGGAGCCTATCGGTGCTGCCAGGGGGAGTAAAGGAAAAAATTGAAAAATTTTCATAGTTTTAGGAATTTCGACGAGTTTTGAAAATTGTTGAAATTTTTGGAAATTTTGTATTTTTTTGAAAAATTATAAAATTTTTGAAAATTTTGAAGTTTTTGAAAATTATTGAAAATTTTGAATATTTTTCAAAATTTTGAAATTTTTTGGAATTTCGACGTTTTTTGATGATTTTTTTAAATTTTTTAAATTTTTGAAAATTTTTGAAAATTTTGAATTTTTTTGGAAGTTTTTCGAATTTCGACGATTTTCGAAAATTTTGACAAATTTTTTAAAATTTAAAATATTTTAATAAGTCTAACAAATTCTCAAATTTCCTCTAATTATTGAACTTGCACCTCTAGTTTGGAGCGGCGACCCTGCAGATGCAACCTAGACGATGCCGTGGTTGACAGATGTGTAGCCTGGAGCTTATCGGTGCTGCCAGGATTATAGGAAATAATTGAAATATTTGAGAAATTTAGAAAAAGTTAGGAAATTTGCAGAATTTTTGGAATTTAGACAAAATATTTTAATTTTTTTGAAAATTTGGAAGAATTTTTAATGTTAATGAAAATTTTGAAAATTATTGAAAATTTTGAAAATTTTTTAACATTTTGAAATTTTTTGGGATTTCGACGATTTTTGAAAATTTTGAAGAATTTTTGAAAATTTAAAAAATATTGATAATTCTAACAAATTGTTAAATTTCCTTTAATTTTTGAAATTATTGTAGTGCTAGTTGGTAGCGGCGAGCCTGCAGATGCAACCCAGAGGATGCCGTGGCTGACTTGTAGCCTCGAGCCTATCGGTGCTGCAAGGGGGAGTTTGGAAAGCAATGAAATTTTTGAGGAATTTACAAAATGTTAGGAAATTTTCAGAATTTTTGGAATTTCGACAAATTTTTTAAATCCTTTGAAAATTTGGAAGAATTTTTAACGTATTTGAAATTTTTGAAAATTTTTTAAAATTTTGAAATTTTTTGGAATTTCGACGATTTTTTAAAATTTTTGAAAATTTTTTGAAAATTTTGAAATTTTTTGCAATTTCGACGATTTTTGAAAAATTTTTAAATTTTTTAAATTTTTGAAAATTTTTGGATATTTTGAATTTTTGAAAATATTTTAAATTTTTGAAAATTTTGAAGTTTTTGAAAATTTTGAAATTTTTTGGAATTTCGACGATTTTTGAAAATTTTGATTAATTTTTAAAAATTTAAAAAATTTTGATAACTCTTAACTAATCCTTAAAATTCCTTTAATTATTGAACTAATTGTACTGCTAGTTGGGATCGGCGACTCTGCATGTGCAACTTATGGGATGCCGTGGTTGACAGTTGTGTAGCCTCGTGCCTACCGGTGCTGCCTGTGGGAGTATTCGAAATCATTGATAATTTTTGAGGAATTTACAAAATGTTAGGAAATTTTCAGAATTTTTGGAATTTCGACAAATTGTTAAAATTTTTTCAAAATTTGGAAGAATTTTTAAAGTTTTTGAAATTTTTGAAAATTTTTGAAAATTTTGAAATTTTTTGGATTTTGGACAATTTCTGAAAATTCTTGATAAGTTTTCAAAATTTTGAAATTTTTGAAATTTTTTGAAAATTTTGAAAATTTTTGAAAATTTTGAAATTTTTTGGAATTTGGACGATTTCTTAAATTTTTTTAAATATTTGAAAATTTTGAAACTTTTTTAAAATTTTGAAATTTTTTTGGAATTGCGACGATTTTTGAAAAATTTGACAAGTGTTTTAAATTTTAAAATATTTTGATAACTCAATTTCTTAAATTTCCTTTATTTATTGAACTTCTTGTACTGCTAGTTTGGAGCGGCGTGCCCGCAGATGCAACCTAGAGGATGCCGTGGTTGACAGATGTGTAGCCTGGTGCCTATCGGCGCTGCCAGGGGGAGTATAGGAAATAATTGATATTTGTGAGGAATTTAGAAAAAGTTAGGAAATTTGCAGAATTTTTGGAATTTCGACAAAATTTTTTGTTTTTTTGAAAATTTGGAAGGATTTTTAACGTTTTTGAAATTTTTGAAAATTTTTGAAAATTATGAAAATTTTTGAAAATTTTGAAATTTTTTAAAACTTTTGAAAAATTAGGATAGTTTTAAGAATTACGAGAAGTTTTGAAAATTTTGAAAAATTTTCAAATTTTTGGAAATTTTGGATTTTTTTGAAAATTTATAAATTTTTTGAAAATTTTGAAGTTTTTGAAAATTTTTGAAAATTTTGGAATTTTTTGGAATTTCGACGATTTATGAAAATTTTGACAAATTTTTAAAAATTTAAAAAATTTTGATAACTCTTAACAAATTCTTAAAATTCCTTTAATTATTGAACTTATTGTACTGCTAGCTGCGAGCGGCGAGTCTGCATATGCAACCTATAGGATGCCGTGGTTGACAGATGTGTACTCTCGATCCTATCGGTGCTGCCTGTGGGAGTATTCGAAATCGAAATTTTTGAGGAATTTACAAAATGTTAGGAAATTTTCAGAATTTTTGTAATTTTGGCAAATTTTTTAAATTTTTTCAAAATTTGGAAGAATTTTTAACGTTTTTAAAATTTTTGAAAATTTTTGAAAATTTCGAAATTTTTGAAAATTTTTGATAATTTTGAAATTTTTTGGAATTTGGACGATTTCTGAAAATTTTTAAAAAAATTTCTCAAAATTTTGAAATTTTTTGAAAATTTTGAAATTTTTTGGAATTTGGACGATTTTTTTAATTTTTTGAAATTTTTGAAATTTTTGAAAATTTTTGAAAATTTTGCATTTTTTGAAAATTTTTGAAATTTTTGAAAATTTTGAAGTTTTTGAAAACTTTTGAAAATTTTGAAGATTTTTTAAAATTTTGGAATTTTTTGGAATTTCGACGATTTTTGAAAATTTCGACAAGTTTTTTAAAATTTGAAATATTTTGATAACTCTAACAATTTCTTAAATTTCCTTTAATTATTGAACTTATTGTACTGCTAGTTCGGAGCGGCGAGGCTGCAGATGCATTTTGTAATTTCGACGTTTTTTTAAATTTTGGCAATTTTTTTTTAAATTTAAAATATTTTGATAACTCTATAATTTCTTAAATATCCTTTAATTATTATTATTATTATTATTATTTAAAATTTTGAAAATTTTTGAAAACTTTTGAAAAATTTTGATAGTTTTAAGATTTACGAGGGGTTTTGAAAATTTTGGAAGTTTTTTAAATTTTTGGAAATTTTGGATTTTTTTGAAAATTTATAAATTTTTTGAAAATTTTGAAGTTTTTGAAAATTTTGAAAATATTTGAAAATTTTGAAATTTTTGGAATTTCGACGATTTTTGAAAATTTTGACCAATTTTTAAGAATTTAAAAAATTTTGATAACTACTAAATTCTTAAATTTCATTTAATTTTTGAACTTGTACTGCTAGTTCGGAGCGGCGAGTCTGCAGATGCAACCTAGAGGATGCCGTGGTTGACAGATGTGTAGCCTGGAGCCTACCTGTGCTGCCAGGGGGAGTATAGGAAATAATTGAAATTTGTGAGGAATTTAGAAAAAGTTAGGAAATTTGCAGAATTTTTGGAATTTTGACAAAATTTTTAGTTTTTTTTTTAAATTTGGAATGATTTTTAACGTTTTTGAAATTTTTGAAAATTATGAAAATTTTTTAAAATTTTGAAATTTTTTGAAATTTTCTGGAATTTCCACGATTTTTGAAAATTTTGACGAATTTTTTAAAATTTAAAAAACTTATATAACTCTAACAAATTCTTAAATTACCTTTAATTATTGAATTTATTGTACTGCTTTTTGGAGCTGCGAGCCTGCAGGTGCAACATGGAGAATGCCGTGGTTGACAGATGTGTAGCCTGAAGCCTATCGGTGCTGCCAGGGAGAGTATAGGAAATAATTGAAATTTTTATGAATTTAGAAAAAGTTAGGAAATATGCAGAATTTTTGGAATTTCGACAAAATTTTTAATTTTTTTTAAAAAATTTGGAAGAATTTTTAACGTTTTGAAATTTTTGAAAATTTTTGGAAATTTTGAAAATTTTTGAAAATTTTGAAATTTTTGAAAATTTTTGAAGAATTTGTAAATTTTTTGGAATTTCGACGATTTTTGAAAAATTTTTAAGTTTTTGGAAATTTTGGATTATTATGAAAAATTTTTCAATTTTTTTGAAAATTTCGAAGTTTGAAAATTTTTGAAAATTTTGGATTTTTCGAGAATTTTTTAAATTTTTGAAAATTTTGAAATTTTTGAAAATTTTTGAAAATTTTGAAAGTTTTTGAAAATTTTGAAATTTTTTGGGATTTCGACTATTTTTGAAAATTTTGACGAATTCTTTTAAAATTTAAAAAATATTGATAATATTAACAAATTCTTAAATTTCCTTTAAGTTTTGAACTTATTGTAGTGCCAGTTGGTAGCGGCGAGCCTGCAGATGCAACCCAGAGAATGCCGTGGTTGAAATGTGTAGCCTCGAGCCTAATGGTGCTGCCAGGGAGAGTATGGGAAATCATTGAATTTTTTGAGGAATTTACAAAATTCTAGGAAATTTTCAGAATTTTATATGGAATTTCGACAATTGTTTTAAATTTTTTGAAAATTTGGAAGAATTTTTAACGTTTTTGAAATTTTTCAAAATTTTCCAATATTTTTAAATTTTTGAAAATTTTTCAATTTGTAAAATTTTTGAAAATTTTTTAAAATTTTGTAATTTTTTGGAATTTGGACGATTTTTGAAAATTTTTGATAATTTTGAAATTTTTGAAAATTTTTTAAAATTTAGGATTTTTTGAAGATTTTTTAAATTTTTGAAAATTTTGGGTTTTTTGAAAGTTTTTGAAAATTTTGAAAATTTTTTAAATTTTGAAATTTTTTGGAATTTCGACGATTTTTGAAAATTTTTACAAATTTTTTAAAATTTAAAAAATTTTGATAACTCTAACAAATTAATTTTCTTAAATTATTGAACTTAATGTACTGCTAGTTTGGAGCGGCGAACCTGCATATGCAACCTAGAGGATGCCGTGGCTGACGTGTAGTCTCGAGCCTATCGGTGCTGCAAGGGGGAGTTTGGAAAGCAATGAAATTTTTGATGAATTTACAAAATGTTAGGAAATTTTCAGAATTTTTGGAATTTCGACAAGATTTTTAAAATTTTTGAAAATGTGGAAGAATTGTTAACGTTTTTGAAAGTTTTGAAAATTTTTAAAAACTTAGAAATTCTTGAAAATTTTTGAAAATATTGAAATTTTTTAAAATTTTATCAAAATTTTGAAATTTCTTGGAATTTGTAGGAATTTTGAAAATTTTTGAAAATTTTGATGTTTTTTAAAAAAATTTTTGAAAATTTTGAAAATATTTGAAAATTTTGAAATTTTTTGGAATTTCGACGATTTTTGAAAATTTTGACCAATTTTTAAAAATTTAAAAAAATTTTGATAACTACTAAATTCTTAAATTTCATTTAATTTTTGAACTTGTACTGCTAGTTCGGAGCGGCGAGTCTGCAGATGCAACCTAGAGGATGCCGTGGTTGACAGATGTCTAGCCTGGAGCCTACCGGTGCTGCCAGGGGGAGTATAGGAAATAATTGAAATTTGTGAGGAATTTAGAAAAAGTTAGGTAATTTGCAGAATTTTTGTAATTTTGACAAAATTTTTAGTTTTTTTTTTAAAATTTGGAAGGATTTTTAACGTTTTTGAAATTTTTGAAAATTTTTGAAAATTATGAAAATTTTTTAAAATTTTGAAATTTTTGAAAACTTTTGAAAAATTTTGATAGTTTTAAGAATTACGAGGAGTTTTGAAAATTTTGAAAATTTTTTAAAGTTTTGGAAATTTTGGATTTTTTTGAAAATTTATAAATTTTTTGAAAATTTTGTAGTTTTTGAAAATTTTTGAAAATTTTGAAATATTTGACAATTTTGAAATTTTTTTGGAATTTCGACGATTTTTGAAAATTTTGACGAATTTTTAAAAATTTAAAAAATTTTGACAACTCTTAAATTCTTAAATTTAATTTAATTTTTGAACTTGCACTGATTGTTCGGAGCGGCGAGTCTTCAGATGCAACCTAGAGGATGCCGTGGTTGACAGATGTGTAGCCTGGAGCCTATCGGTGCTGCCAGGGGGAGTATTGGATATAATTGAAATTTTTGAGGAATTTAGAAAAAGTTTGGAAATTTGCAGAATTTCGACAAAATTTTTAATTTTTTTGAAAATTTGGAAGGATTTTTAACGTTCTTGAATTTTTGAAAATTTTTGAAATATTTTGATAGTTTTAGGAATTTCGACGAGTTTTGAAAATTTTTGAAATTTTTGGAAATATTGGATTTTTTTGAAAATTTATAAATTTTTTGAAAATTTTGAAGTTTTTGAATATTATTGAAAATTTTGAAAATTTTTGAAAACTTTGAAATTTTTTGGAATTTAGACGATTTTTGAAAATTTTTAAGAATTTTTAAAAATTTAAAAAATATTGATAACTAACAAATTCTTAAATTTCCTTTAATTATTGAACTTATTGTACTGCTAGTTGGGAGCTGTGAGCCTGCAGATGCAACCTAGAAGATGAGGTGTCTTGACATGTGTAGCCTCGAGCCTATCGGTGCTGCCAGGGGGAGTATTCGAAATCATTGAAATTATTTAGGAATTTACAAAATGTTAGGAAATTTTCAGAATTTTTTGAATTTCGAAAATTTTTAAAATTTTTTGATAATTTGGAAGAATTTTTACGTTTTTGATATTTTTGAAAATTTTTAAAATTTTGAAATTTTTAAAAATTTTTTAAAATTTTTTATTTTTTTAAAAGTTTTGAAAATTTTCAAATTTTTTGGAATTTGGACTATTTTTGAAAAATTTTGAAAATTTTTTAAATTTTTTTAAATTTTTCAAAATTTCTAAATTTTTGAAAATTTTTGAAAATTTTTCAAAATTTTTAAATTTTTTGTAATTTGGACGGTTTTTGAGATTATTTTAAATTTTTGAAATTTTTGAAAATTTTTGAAAATTTTGAATTTTTTGAAAGTTTTTCGAATTTCGACGATTTTTGAAAATTTTGAAATTTTTTGGAATTTGGACGTTTTCTGAAAATTTTTGAAAATTTTTGAAAATTTTGAAATTTTTGAAATTTTTTGAAAATTTTGAAATTTTTTGGAATTTGGACGATTTTTTAAATCTTTTTAAATTTTTTAAATTTTTGAAAATTTTTGAAAATTTTGAAATTTTTTGGAATTTGGAGGATTTTGAAAATTTTTGAAATTTTTGATATTTTTTAATATTTTACAAATTTTGGATTTTTTGAAAATTCTGAAAGTTTTTGAAAACTTTTGAAATTCTTTGGGATTTCGACGATTTTTGAAAATTTTTACAAATTTTTTAAAATTTAAAAAATTTTGATAACTCTAACAAATTAATTTTCTTTAATTATTGAACTTAATGTACTGCTAGTTTGGAGCGGCGAACCTGCATATGCAACCTAGAGGATGCCGTGGCTGACGTGTAGTCTCGAGCCTATCGGTGCTGGAAGGGGGAGTTTGGAAAGCAATGAAATTTTTGAGGAATTTACAAAATGTTAGGAAATTTTCAGAATTTTTGGAATTACGACAAGATTTTTAAATTTTTTGGAAATCTGGAAGAATTATTAACGTTTTTGAAATTTTTGAATATTTTAAAAAACTTAGAAATTCTTGAAAATTTTTGAAAATTTTGAAATTTTTGAAAATTTTATCAAAATTTTGAAATTTCTTGGAATTTGGAGCAATTTTGAAAATTTTTGAAAATTTTGAAGTTTTTGAAAATTTTTGAAAATTTTGAAAATATTTGAAAATTTTGAAATTTTTTGGAATTTCGACGATTTTTGAAAATTTTGACCAATTTTTTAAAATTTAAAAAAAATTCACAACTACTAAATTCTTAAATTTCATTTAATTTTTGAACTTGTACTGCTAGTTCGGAGCGGCGAGTCTGCAGATGCAACCTAGAGGATGCCGTGGTTGACAGATGTGTAGCCTGGAGCCTACCGGTGCTGCCAGGGGGAGTATAGGAAATAATTGAAATTTGTGAGGAATTTAGAAAAAGGAAATTTGCAGATTTTTTGGAATTTTGACAAAATTTTTAGTTTTTTTTGAAAATTTGGAAGGATTTTTAACGTTTTTGAAATTTTTGAAAATTTTTGAAAATTATGAAAATTTTTTAAAATTTTGAAATTTTTGAAAACTTTTGAAAAATTTTGATAGTTTTAAGAATTACGAGGAGTTTTGAAAATTTTGAAAATTTTTTAAAGTTTTGGAAATTTTGGATTTTTTTGAAATTCATAAATTTTTTGAAAATTTTGAAGTTTTTGAAAATTTTTGAAAATTTTGAAATATTTGAAAATTTTGAAATTTTTTTGGACTTTCGACGATTTTTGAAAATTTTGACGAATTTTTAAAAATTAAAAAAATTTTGATAACTCTTAAATTCTTAAATTTCATTTAATTTTTCAACTTGTACTGATAGTTCGGAGCGGAGAGTCTGCAGATGCAACCTAGAGGATGCCGTGGTTGTCGGATGTGTAGCCTGGAGCCTATAGGTGCTGCCAGGGGGAGTAGAGGAAATAATTGAAATTTTTGAGGAATTTAGAAAAAGTTAGGAAATTTCCAGACTTTCTGGAATTTCGACAAAATTTTTAATTTTTTTGAAAATTTGGAAGAATTTTTAACGTTCTTGAATTTTTGAAAATTTTTGAAAAATTTTGATAGTTTTTGGAATTTCGACGAGTTTTGAAAATTGTTGAAATTTTTGGAAATTTTGAAGTTTTTGAAAATTTTGAAATTTTTTGGAATTCGACGATTTTTGAAAATTTTGAAGAATTTTTAAAAATTTAAAAAATTTTGATGACTCTAACAAATTCTTAAATTTCCTTTAATTATTGAACTTATTGTACTGCTAGTTGGGAACGGTGAGCCTGCAGATGCAACCTAGAGGATGCCGTGGTTGACAGATGTGTAGCCTGGAGCCTATCGGTGCTGCCAGGGGGAGTATTGGATATAATTGAAATTTTTGAGGAATTTAGAAAAAGTTTGGAAATTTGCAGAATTTCGACAAAATTTTTAATTTTTTTGAAAATTTGGAAGGATTTTTAACGTTCTTGAATTTTTGAAAATTTTTGAAATATTTTGATAGTTTTAGGAATTTCGACGAGTTTTGAAAATTTTTGAAATTTTTGGAAATATTGGATTTTTTTGAAAATTTATAAATTTTTTGAAAATTTTGAAGTTTTTGAATATTATTGAAAATTTTGAAAATTTTTGAAAACTTTGAAATTTTTTGGAATTTAGACGATTTTTGAAAATTTTTAAGAATTTTTAAAAATTTAAAAAATATTGATAACTAACAAATTCTTAAATTTCCTTTAATTATTGAACTTATTGTACTGCTAGTTGGGAGCTGTGAGCCTGCAGATGCAACCTAGAAGATGAGGTGTCTTGACATGTGTAGCCTCGAGCCTATCGGTGCTGCCAGGGGGAGTATTCGAAATCATTGAAATTATTTAGGAATTTACAAAATGTTAGGAAATTTTCAGAATTTTTTGAATTTCGAAAATTTTTAAAATTTTTTGATAATTTGGAAGAATTTTTACGTTTTTGATATTTTTGAAAATTTTTAAAATTTTGAAATTTTTAAAAATTTTTTAAAATTTTTTATTTTTTTAAAAGTTTTGAAAATTTTCAAATTTTTTGGAATTTGGACTATTTTTGAAAAATTTTGAAAATTTTTTAAATTTTTTTAAATTTTTCAAAATTTCTAAATTTTTGAAAATTTTTGAAAATTTTTCAAAATTTTTAAATTTTTTGTAATTTGGACGGTTTTTGAGATTATTTTAAATTTTTGAAATTTTTGAAAATTTTTGAAAATTTTGAATTTTTTGAAAGTTTTTCGAATTTCGACGATTTTTGAAAATTTTGAAATTTTTTGGAATTTGGACGTTTTCTGAAAATTTTTGAAAATTTTTGAAAATTTTGAAATTTTTGAAATTTTTTGAAAATTTTGAAATTTTTTGCAATTTGGACGATTTTTTAAATCTTTTTAAATTTTTTTAATTTTTGAAAATTTTTGAAAATTTTGAAATTTTTTGGAATTTGGAGGATTTTGAAAATTTTTGAAATTTTTGATATTTTTTAATATTTTACAAATTTTGGATTTTTTGAAAATTCTGAAAGTTTTAGAAAACTTTTGAAATTCTTTGGGATTTCGACGATTTTTGAAAATTTTTACAAATTTTTTAAAATTTAAAAAATTTTGATAACTCTAACAAATTAATTTTCTTTAATTATTGAACTTAATATACTGCTAGTTTGGAGCGGCGAACCTGCATATGCAACCTAGAGGATGCCGTGGCTGACGTGTAGTCTCGAGCCTATCGGTGCTGGAAGGGGGAGTTTGGAAAGCAATGAAATTTTTGAGGAATTTACAAAATGTTAGGAAATTTTCAGAATTTTTGGAATTACGACAAGATTTTTAAATTTTTTGGAAATCTGGTAGAATTGTTAACGTTTTTGAAATTTTTGAATATTTTAAAAAACTTAGAAATTCTTGAAAATTTTTGAAAATTTTGAAATTTTTGAAAATTTTATCAAAATTTTGAAATTTCTTGGAATTTGGAGCAATTTTGAAAATTTTTGAAAATTTTGAAGTTTTTGAAAATTTTTGAAAATTTTGAAAATATTTGAAAATTTTGAAATTTTTTGGAATTTCGACGATTTTTGAAAATTTTGACCAATTTTTTAAAATTTAAAAAAAATTCACAACTACTAAATTCTTAAATTTCATTTAATTTTTGAACTTGTACTGCTAGTTCGGAGCGGCGAGTCTGCAGATGCAACCTAGAGGATGCCGTGGTTGACAGATGTGTAGCCTGGAGCCTACCGGTGATGCCAGGGGGAGTATAGGAAATAATTGAAATTTGTGAGGAATTTAGAAAAAGTTAGTAAATTTGCAGAATTTTTGGAATTTTGACAAAATTTTTAGTTTTTTTTGAAAATTTGGAAGGATTTTTAAGGTTTTTGAAATTTTTGAAAATTTTTGAAAATTATGAAAATTTTTTAAAATTTTGAAATTTTTGAAAACTTTTGAAAAATTTTGATAGTTTTAAGAATTTCGAGGAGTTTTGAAAATTTTGAAAATTTTTTAAAGTTTTGGAAATTTTGGATTTTTTTGAAATTCATAAATTTTTTGAAAATTTTGAAGTTTTTGAAAATTTTTGAAAATTTTGAAATATTTGAAAATTTTGAAATTTTTTTGGACTTTCGACGATTTTTGAAAATTTTGACGAATTTTTAAAAATTAAAAAAATTTTGATAACTCTTAAATTCTTAAATTTCATTTAATTTTTCAACTTGTACTGATAGTTCGGAGCGGAGAGTCTGCAGATGCAACCTAGAGGATGCCGTGGTTGTCGGATGTGTAGCCTGGAGCCTATAGGTGCTGCCAGGGGGAGTAGAGGAAATAATTGAAATTTTTGAGGAATTTAGAAAAAGTTAGGAAATTTCCAGACTTTCTGGAATTTCGACAAAATTTTTAATTTTTTTGAAAATTTGGAAGAATTTTTAACGTTCTTGAATTTTTGAAAATTTTTGAAAAATTTTGATAGTTTTTGGAATTTCGACGAGTTTTGAAAATTGTTGAAATTTTTGGAAATTTTGAAGTTTTTGAAAATTTTGAAATTTTTTGGAATTCGACGATTTTTGAAAATTTTGAAGAATTTTTAAAAATTTAAAAAATTTTGATGACTCTAACAAATTCTTAAATTTCCTTTAATTATTGAACTTATTGTACTGCTAGTTGGGAACGGTGAGCCTGCAGATGCAACCTAGAGGATGCCGTGGTTGACAGATGTGTAGCCTCGAGCCTATCGGTGCTGCCTGTGGGATTATACTAAATCATTGTAAGTTTTGAGGAATTTACAAAATGTTAAGGAAATTTTCAGAATTTTTGGAATTTCGACAAATTTTTAAATTTTTTTCAAAATTTGGAAGAATTTTTAACGTTTTTGAAATTTTTGAAAGTTTTTGAAAATTTCGAAATTTTTGATTAATTTTTGAAAATTTTGAAATTTCTTAAATGTTTTGGAATTTGGACAATTTTTTTTTTTAATTTTTCAAAATTTTGAAAATTTTTGAAAATTTTCCATTTGTTGAAAATTTTTGAAATTTTTGAAAATTTTGAAGTTTTTGAAAACATTTGAATATTTAGAAAATTTTTGAAAATTTTGAAATTTTTTGGTATTTCGACGATTTTTCAAAATTTTGACAAGTTTTTTAAAATTTAAAATATTTTGCTCTCTAACAAATTCTTAAATTTCCTTTAATTATTGAACATATTGTTCTGCTAGTTTGGAGTGGCGTGCTTGCGAAGCAACCTAGAGGATGCCGTGGTTGACAGATGTGTAGCCTGGAGCCTATCGGTGCTGCCAGGGGGAGTAAAGGAAATAATTAAAAAATTTTGATAGTTTTAGGAATTTCGACGAGTTTTGAAAATTTTTGAAATTTATGGAAATTTTGCATTTTTTTGAAAATTTATAAATTTTTTGAAAATTTTGTTTTTGAAAATTATAGAAAATTTTGAAAATTTTTGAAAATTTTGAAATTTTTTGGAATTTCGACGTTTTTTGAAAGTTTATTCAAAATTTTGTAATTTTTGAAAATTTTTGAAAATTTTGAAATTTTTTGCAAATTCGACGATATTTGAAAATTTTTCAAAATTTTTGAAAATTTTGGATTTTTAGAAAATTTTTTAAATTTTTGAAAATTTTTTAAATTGTTAAAAATTTTTTAAATTTATGAAAATTTTTTAAATTTTTGAAAGTTTTTTAAAATTTTGAAATTTTTTGAAATTTTTTGGAATTTCCACGATTTTTGAAAATTTTGACGAATTTTTTAAAATTTAAAAAATTTAGATAACTCTAACAATTTCTTAAATTACCTTTAATTATTGAATTTATTGTACTGCTTGTTTGGAGCTGCGAGCCTGCAGGTGCAACATGGAGAATGCCGTGGTTGACATGTGTAGCCTGAAGCCTATCGGTGCTGCCAGGGAGAGTATAGGAAATAATTGAAATTTTTATGAATTTAGAAAAAGTTAGGAAATATGCAGTATTTTTGGAATTTCGACAACATTTTTAATTTTTTTGAAAAATTTGGAAGAATTTTTAACGTTTTTGAAATTTTTGAAAATTTTTGGAAATTTTGAAAATTTTTGAAAATTTTGAAATTTTTGAAAATTTTTGAAGAATATGAAATTTTTTGGAATTTCGACGATTTTTGAAAAATTTTTAAGTTTTTGGAAATTTTGGATTATTTTGAAAATTTTTCAATTTTTTTGAAAATTTCGAAGTTTGAAAATTTTTGAAAATTTTGGATTTTTCGAGAATTTTTTAAATTTTTGAAAATTTTGAAATTTTTTGGGATTTCGACTATTTCTGAAAATTTTGACGAATTCTTTTAAAATTTAAAAAATATTGATAATTTTAACAAATTAAATTTCCTTTAAGTTTTGAACTTATTGTAGTGCCAGTTGGTAGCGGCGAGCCTGCAGATGCAACCCAGAGAATGCCGTGGTTGAAATGTGTAGCCTCGAGCCTAATGGTGCTGCCAGGGAGAGTATGGGAAATCATTGAAATTTTTGAGGAATTTACAAAATTCTAGGAAATTTTCAGAATTTTATATGGAATTTCGACAAATGTTTTAAATTTTTTGAAAATTTGGAAGAATTTTTAACGTTTTTGAAATTTTTCAAAATTTTCCAATATTTTTAAATTTTTGAAAATTTTTCAAATTTGTAAAATTTTTGAAAATTTTTTAAAATTTTGAAATTTTTTGGAATTTGGACTATTTTTGAAAACTTTGATAATTTTTAAATTTTTGAAAATTTTTAAAATTTAGGATTTTTTGAAGATTTTTTAAATTTTTGAAAATTTTGGGTTTTTAGAAAGTTTTTGAAAATTTTGAAAATTTTTTAAATTTTGAAATTTTTTGGAATTTCGACGATTTTTGAAAATTTTTACAACTTTTTTAAAATTTAAAAAATTTTGATAACTCTAACAAATTAATTTTCTTTAATTATTGAACATAATGTACTGCTAGTTTGGAGCGGCGAACCTGCATTTGCTACCTAGAGGATGCCGTGGCTGACGTGTAGTCTCGAGCCTATCGGTGCTGCAAGGGGGAGTTTGGAAAGCAATGAAATTTTTGAGGAATTTACAAAATGTTTGGAAATTTTCAGAATTTTTGGAATTTCGACAAGATTTTTAAAATTTTTGAAAATGTGGAAGAATTGTTAACGTTTTTGAAAGTTTTGAAAATTTTTAAAAACTTAGAAATTCTTGAAAATTTTTGAAAATTTTGAAATTTTTGAAAATTTTATCAAAATTTTGAAATTTCTTGGAATTTGGAGGAATTTTGAAAATTTTTGAAAATTTTGAAGTTTTTGAAAATTTTTGAAAATTTTGAAAATATTTGAAAATTTTGAAATTTTTTGGAATTTCGACGATTTTTGAAAATTTTGACCAATTTTTTAAAATTTAAAAAAATTTTGATAACTACTAAATTCTTAAATTTCATTTAATTTTTGAACTTGTACTGCTAGTTCGGAGCGGCGAGTCTGCAGATACAACCTAGAGGATGTGGTTGACAGATGTGTAGCCTGGAGCCTACCGGTGCTGCCAGGGGGAGTATAGGAAATAATTGAAATTTGTGAGGAATTTAGAAAAAGTTAGTAAATTTGCAGAATTTTTGGAATTTTGACAAAATTTTTAGTTTTTTTTTGAAAATTTGGAAGAATTTTTAACGTTTTTGAAATTTTTGAAAACTTTTGAAAAATTTTGATAGTTTTAAGAATTACGAGGAGTTTTGAAAATTTTGAAAATTTTTTAAAGTTTTGGAAATTTTGGATTTTTTTGAAATTCATAAATTTTTTGAAAATTTTGAAGTTTTTGAAAATTTTTGAAAATTTTGAAATATTTGAAAATTTTGAAATTTTTTTGGACTTTCGACGATTTTTGAAAATTTTGACGAATTTTTAAAAATTAAAAAAATTTTGATAACTCTTAAATTCTTAAATTTCATTTAATTTTTCAACTTGTACTGATAGTTCGGAGCGGAGAGTCTGCAGATGCAACCTAGAGGATGCCGTGGTTGTCGGATGTGTAGCCTGGAGCCTATAGGTGCTGCCAGGGGGAGTAGAGGAAATAATTGAAATTTTTGAGGAATTTAGAAAAAGTTAGGAAATTTCCAGACTTTCTGGAATTTCGACAAAATTTTTAATTTTTTTGAAAATTTGGAAGAATTTTTAACGTTCTTGAATTTTTGAAAATTTTTAAAAACTTAGAAATTCTTGAAAATTTTTGAAAATTTTGAAATTTTTGAAAATTTTATCAAAATTTTGAAATTTCTTGGAATTTGGAGGAATTTTGAAAATTTTTGAAAATTTTGAAGTTTTTGAAAATTTTTGAAAATTTTGAAAATATTTGAAAATTTTGAAATTTTTTGGAATTTCGACGATTTTTGAAAATTTTGACCAATTTTTTAAAATTTAAAAAAATTTTGATAACTACTAAATTCTTAAATTTCATTTAATTTTTGAACTTGTACTGCTAGTTCGGAGCGGCGAGTCTGCAGATGCAACCTAGAGGATGACGTGGTTGACAGATGTGTAGCCTGGAGCCTACCGGTGCTGCCAGGGGGAGTATAGGAAATAATTGAAATTTGTGAGGAATTTAGAAAAAGTTAGTAAATTTGCAGAATTTTTGGAATTTTGACAAAATTTTTAGTTTTTTTTTTGAAAATTTGGAAGAATTTTTAACGTTTTTTAAATTTTTGAAAACTTTTGAAAAATTTTGATAGTTTTAAGAATTACGAGGAGTTTTGAAAATTTTGAAAATTTTTTAAAGTTTTGGAAATTTTGGATTTTTTTGAAATTCATAAATTTTTTGAAAATTTTGAAGTTTTTGAAAATTTTTGAAAATTTTGAAATATTTGAAAATTTTGAAATTTTTTTGGACTTTCGACGATTTTTGAAAATTTTGACGAATTTTTAAAAATTAAAAAAATTTTGATAACTCTTAAATTCTTAAATTTCATTTAATTTTTCAACTTGTACTGATAGTTCGGAGCGGAGAGTCTGCAGATGCAACCTAGAGGATGCCGTGGTTGTCGGATGTGTAGCCTGGAGCCTATAGGTGCTGCCAGGGGGAGTAGAGGAAATAATTGAAATTTTTGAGGAATTTAGAAAAAGTTAGGAAATTTCCAGACTTTCTGGAATTTCGACAAAATTTTTAATTTTTTTGAAAATTTGGAAGAATTTTTAACGTTCTTGAATTTTTGAAAATTTTTGAAAAATTTTGATAGTTTTTGGAATTTCGACGAGTTTTGAAAATTGTTGAAATTTTTGGAAATTTTGAAGTTTTTGAAAATTTTGAAATTTTTTGGAATTCGACGATTTTTGAAAATTTTGAAGAATTTTTAAAAATTTAAAAAATTTTGATGACTCTAACAAATTCTTAAATTTCCTTTAATTATTGAACTTATTGTACTGCTAGTTGGGAACGGTGAGCCTGCAGATGCAACCTAGAGGATGCCGTGGTTGACAGATGTGTAGCCTCGAGCCTATCGGTGCTGCCTGTGGGATTATACTAAATCATTGTAAGTTTTGAGGAATTTACAAAATGTTAAGGAAATTTTCAGAATTTTTGGAATTTCGACAAATTTTTAAATTTTTTTCAATATTTGGAAGAATTTTTAACGTTTTTGAAATTTTTGAAAGTTTTTGAAAATTTCGAAATTTTTGATTAATTTTTGAAAATTTTGAAATTTCTTAAATTTTTTGGAATTTGGACAATTTTTTTTTTAATTTTTCAAAATTTTGAAAATTTTTGAAAATTTTCCATTTGTTGAAAATTTTTGAAATTTTTGAAAATTTTGAAGTATTTGAAAACATTTGAATATTTAGAAAATTTTTGAAAATTTTGAAATTTTTTGGTATTTCGACGATTTTTCAAAATTTTGACAAGTTTTTTAAAATTTAAAATATTTTGCTCTCTAACAAATTCTTAAATTTCCTTTAATTATTGAACATATTGTTCTGCTAGTTTGGAGTGGCGTGCTTGCGAAGCAACCTAGAGGATGCCGTGGTTGACAGATGTGTAGCCTGGAGCCTATCGGTGCTGCCAGGGGGAGTAAAGGAAATAATTAAAAAATTTTGATAGTTTTAGGAATTTCGACGAGTTTTGAAAATTTTTGAAATTTATGGAAATTTTGCATTTTTTTGAAAATTTATAAATTTTTTGAAAATTTTGTTTTTGAAAATTATAGAAAATTTTGAAAATTTTTGAAAATTTTGAAATTTTTTGGAATTTCGACGTTTTTTGAAAATTTATTCAAAATTTTGTAATTTTTGTAAATTTTTGAAAATTTTGAAATTTTTTGCAAATTCGACGATATTTGAAAATTTTTCAAAATTTTTGAAAATTTTGGATTTTTAGAAAATTTTTTAAATTTTTGAAAATTTTTTAAATTGTTAAAAATTTTTTAAATTTATGAAAATTTTTTAAATTTTTGAAAGTTTTTTAAAATTTTGAAATTTTTTGAAATTTTTTGGAATTTCCACGATTTTTGAAAATTTTGACGAATTTTTTAAAATTTAAAAAATTTAGATAACTCTAACAATTTCTTAAATTACCTTTAATTATTGAATTTATTGTACTGCTTGTTTGGAGCTGCGAGCCTGCAGGTGCAACATGGAGAATGCCGTGGTTGACAGATGTGTAGCCTGAAGCCTATCGGTGCTGCCAGGGAGAGTATAGGAAATAATTGAAATTTTTATGAATTTAGAAAAAGTTAGGAAATATGCAGTATTTTTGGAATTTCGACAACATTTTTAATTTTTTTGAAAAATTTGGAAGAATTTTTAACGTTTTTGAAATTTTTGAAAATTTTTGGAAATTTTGAAAATTTTTGAAAATTTTGAAATTTTTGAAAATTTTTGAAGAATATGAAATTTTTTGGAATTTCGACGATTTTTGAAAAATTTTTAAGTTTTTGGAAATTTTGGATTATTTTGAAAATTTTTCAATTTTTTTGAAAATTTCGAAGTTTGAAAATTTTTGAAAATTTTGGATTTTTCGAGAATTTTTTAAATTTTTGAAAATTTTGAAATTTTTTGGGATTTCGACTATTTCTGAAAATTTTGACGAATTCTTTTAAAATTTAAAAAATATTGATAATTTTAACAAATTAAATTTCCTTTAAGTTTTGAACTTATTGTAGTGCCAGTTGGTAGCGGCGAGCCTGCAGATGCAACCCAGAGAATGCCGTGGTTGAAATGTGTAGCCTCGAGCCTAATGGTGCTGCCAGGGAGAGTATGGGAAATCATTGAAATTTTTGAGGAATTTACAAAATTCTAGGAAATTTTCAGAATTTTATATGGAATTTCGACAAATGTTTTAAATTTTTTGAAAATTTGGAAGAATTTTTAACGTTTTTGAAATTTTTCAAAATTTTCCAATATTTTTAAATTTTTGAAAATTTTTCAAATTTGTAAAATTTTTGAAAATTTTTTAAAATTTTGAAATTTTTTGGAATTTGGACTATTTTTGAAAACTTTGATAATTTTTAAATTTTTGAAAATTTTTAAAATTTAGGATTTTTTGAAGATTTTTTAAATTTTTGAAAATTTTGGGTTTTTAGAAAGTTTTTGAAAATTTTGAAAATTTTTTAAATTTTGAAATTTTTTGAATTTCGACGATTTTTGAAAATTTTTACAAATTTTTTAAAATTTAAAAAATTTTGATAACTCTAACAAATTAATTTTCTTTAATTATTGAACTTAATGTACTGCTAGTTTGGAGCGGCGAACCTGCATATGCAACCTAGAGGATGCCGTGGCTGACGTGTAGTCTCGAGCCTATCGGTGCTGCAAGGGGGAGTTTGGAAAGCAATGAAATTTTTGAGGAATTTACAAAATGTTTGGAAATTTTCAGAATTTTTGGAATTTCGACAAGATTTTTAAAATTTTTGAAAATGTGGAAGAATTGTTAACGTTTTTGAAAGTTTTGAAAATTTTTAAAAACTTAGAAATTCTTGAAAATTTTTGAAAATTTTGAAATTTTTGAAAATTTTATCAAAATTTTGAAATTTCTTGGAATTTGGAGGAATTTTGAAAATTTTTGAAAATTTTGAAGTTTTTGAAAATTTTTGAAAATTTTGAAAATATTTGAAAATTTTGAAATTTTTTCGAATTTCGACGATTTTTGAAAATTTTGACCAA
This sequence comes from Periplaneta americana, assembly GCF_040183065.1. Lineage (NCBI taxonomy): Eukaryota > Metazoa > Arthropoda > Insecta > Blattodea > Blattidae > Periplaneta > Periplaneta americana. The sequence goes on from NC_091131.1 coordinate 150,080,148, forward strand.
TTTTTTAAAATTTAAAAAAATTTTGATAACTACTAAATTCTTAAATTTCATTTAATTTTTGAACTTGTACTGCTAGTTCGGAGCGGCGAGTCTGCAGATGCAACCTAGAGGATGACGTGGTTGACAGATGTGTAGCCTGGAGCCTACCGGTGCTGCCAGGGGGAGTATAGGAAATAATTGAAATTTGTGAGGAATTTAGAAAAAGTTAGTAAATTTGCAGAATTTTTGGAATTTTGACAAAATTTTTAGTTTTTTTTTGAAAATTTGGAAGAATTTTTAACGTTTTTTAAATTTTTGAAAACTTTTGAAAAATTTTGATAGTTTTAAGAATTACGAGGAGTTTTGAAAATTTTGAAAATTTTTTAAAGTTTTGGAAATTTTGGATTTTTTTGAAATTCATAAATTTTTTGAAAATTTTGAAGTTTTTGAAAATTTTTGAAAATTTTGAAATATTTGAAAATTTTGAAATTTTTTTGGACTTTCGACGATTTTTGAAAATTTTGACGAATGTTTAAAAATTAAAAAAATTTTGATAACTCTTAAATTCTTAAATTTCATTTAATTTTTCAACTTGTACTGAGTTCGGAGCGGAGAGTCTGCAGATGCAACCTAGAGGATGCCGTGGTTGTCGGATGTGTAGCCTGGAGCCTATAGGTGCTGCCAGGGGGAGTAGAGGAAATAATTGAAATTTTTGAGGAATTTAGAAAAAGTTAGGAAATTTCCAGACTTTCTGGAATTTCGACAAAATTTTTAATTTTTTTGAAAATTTGGAAGAATTTTTAACGTTCTTGAATTTTTGAAAATTTTTGAAAAATTTTGATAGTTTTTGGAATTTCGACGAGTTTTGAAAATTGTTGAAATTTTTGGAAATTTTGAAGTTTTTGAAAATTTTGAAATTTTTTGGAATTCGACGATTTTTGAAAATTTTGAAGAATTTTTAAAAATTTAAAAAATTTTGATGACTCTAACAAATTCTTAAATTTCCTTTAATTATTGAACTTATTGTACTGCTAGTTGGGAACGGTGAGCCTGCAGATGCAACCTAGAGGATGCCGTGGTTGACAGATGTGTAGCCTCGAGCCTATCGGTGCTGCCTGTGGGATTATACTAAATCATTGTAAGTTTTGAGGAATTTACAAAATGTTAAGGAAATTTTCAGAATTTTTGGAATTTCGACAAATTTTTAAATTTTTTTCAAAATTTGGAAGAATTTTTAACGTTTTTGAAATTTTTGAAAGTTTTGAAAATTTCGAAATTTTTGATTAATTTTTGAAAATTTTGAAATTTCTTAAATTTTTTGGAATTTGGACAATTTTTTTTTTAATTTTTCAAAATTTTGAAAATTTTTGAAAATTTTCCATTTGTTGAAAATTTTTGAAATTTTTGAAAATTTTGAAGTATTTGAAAACATTTGAATATTTAGAAAATTTTTGAAAATTTTGAAATTTTTTGGTATTTCGACGATTTTTCAAAATTTTGACAAGTTTTTTAAAATTTAAAATATTTTGCTCTCTAACAAATTCTTAAATTTCCTTTAATTATTGAACATATTGTTCTGCTAGTTTGGAGTGGCGTGCTTGCGAAGCAACCTAGAGGATGCCGTGGTTGACATGTGTAGCCTGGAGCCTATCGGTGCTGCCAGGGGGAGTAAAGGAAATAATTAAAAAATTTTGAGTTTTAGGAATTTCGACGAGTTTTGAAAATTTTGAAATTTATGGAAATTTTGCATTTTTTTGAAAATTTATAAATTTTTTGAAAATTTTGTTTTTGAAAATTATAGAAAATTTTGAAAATTTTTGAAAATTTTGAAATTTTTTGGAATTTCGACGTTTTTTGAAAATTTATTCAAAATTTTGTAATTTTTGAAAATTTTTGAAAATTTTGAAATTTTTTGCAAATTCGACGATATTTGAAAATTTTTCAAAATTTTGAAAATTTTGGATTTTTAGAAAATTTTTTAAATTTTTGAAATTTTTTAAATTGTTAAAAATTTTTTAAATTTATGAAAATTTTTTAAATTTTTGAAAGTTTTTAAAATTTTGAAATTTTTTTGAAATTTTTTGGAATTTCCACGATTTTTGAAATTTTGACGAATTTTTTAAAATTTAAAAAATTTAGATAACTCTAACAATTTCTTAAATTACCTTTAATTATTGAATTTATTGTACTGCTTGTTTGGAGCTGCGAGCCTGCAGGTGCAACATGGAGAATGCGTGGTTGACATGTGTAGCCTGAAGCCTATCGGTGCTGCCAGGGAGAGTATAGGAAATAATTGAAATTTTTATGAATTTAGAAAAAGTTAGGAAATATGCAGTATTTTTGGAATTTCGACAACATTTTTAATTTTTTTGAAAAATTTGGAAGAATTTTTAACGTTTTTGAAATTTTTGAAAATTTTTGGAAATTTTGAAAATTTTTGAAAATTTTGAAATTTTTGAAAATTTTTGAAGAATATGAAATTTTTTGGAATTTCGACGATTTTTGAAAAATTTTTAAGTTTTTGGAAATTTTGGATTATTTTGAAAATTTTTCAATTTTTTTGAAAATTTCGAAGTTTGAAAATTTTTGAAAATTTTGGATTTTTCGAGAATTTTTTAAATTTTTGAAAATTTTGAAATTTTTTGGGATTTCGACTATTTCTGAAAATTTTGACGAATTCTTTTAAAATTTAAAAAATATTGATAATTTTAACAAATTAAATTTCCTTTAAGTTTTGAACTTATTGTAGTGCCAGTTGGTAGCGGCGAGCCTGCAGATGCAACCCAGAGAATGCCGTGGTTGAAATGTGTAGCCTCGAGCCTAATGGTGCTGCCAGGGAGAGTATGGGAAATCATTGAAATTTTTGAGGAATTTACAAAATTCTAGGAAATTTTCAGAATTTTATATGGAATTTCGACAAATGTTTTAAATTTTTTGAAAATTTGGAAGAATTTTTAACGTTTTTGAAATTTTTCAAAATTTTCCAATATTTTTAAATTTTTGAAAATTTTTCAAATTTGTAAAATTTTTGAAAATTTTTTAAAATTTTGAAATTTTTTGGAATTTGGACTATTTTTGAAAACTTTGATAATTTTTAAATTTTTGAAAATTTTTAAAATTTAGGATTTTTTGAAGATTTTTTAAATTTTTGAAAATTTTGGGTTTTTAGAAAGTTTTTGAAAATTTTGAAAATTTTTTAAATTTTGAAATTTTTTGGAATTTCGACGATTTTTGAAAATTTTTACAACTTTTTTAAAATTTAAAAAATTTTGATAACTCTAACAAATTAATTTTCTTTAATTATTGAACTTAATGTACTGCTAGTTTGGAGCGGCGAACCTGCATATGCAACCTAGAGGATGCCGTGGCTGACGTGTAGTCTCGAGCCTATCGGTGCTGCAAGGGGGAGTTTGGAAAGCAATGAAATTTTTGAGGAATTTACAAAATGTTTGGAAATTTTCAGAATTTTTGGAATTTCGACAAGATTTTTAAAATTTTTGAAAATGTGGAAGAATTGTTAACGTTTTTGAAAGTTTTGAAAATTTTTAAAAACTTAGAAATTCTTGAAAATTTTTGAAAATTTTGAAATTTTTGAAAATTTTATCAAAATTTTGAAATTTCTTGGAATTTGGAGGAATTTTGAAAATTTTTGAAAATTTTGAAGTTTTTGAAAATTTTTGAAAATTTTGAAAATATTTGAAAATTTTGAAATTTTTTGGAATTTCGACGATTTTTGAAAATTTTGACCAATTTTTTAAAATTTAAAAAAATTTTGATAACTACTAAATTCTTAAATTTCATTTAATTTTTGAACTTGTACTGCTATTTCGGAGCGGCGAGTCTGCAGATACAACCTAGAGGATGACGTGGTTGACAGATGTGTAGCCTGGAGCCTACCGGTGCTGCCAGGGGGAGTATAGGAAATAATTGAAATTTGTGAGGAATTTAGAAAAAGTTAGTAAATTTGCAGAATTTTTGGAATTTTGACAAAATTTTTAGTTTTTTTTTGAAAATTTGGAAGAATTTTTAACGTTTTTGAAATTTTTGAAAACTTTTGAAAAATTTTGATAGTTTTAAGAATTACGAGGAGTTTTGAAAATTTTGAAAATTTTTTAAAGTTTTGGAAATTTTGGATTTTTTTGAAATTCATAAATTTTTTGAAAATTTTGAAGTTTTTGAAAATTTTTGAAAATTTTGAAATATTTGAAAATTTTGAAATTTTTTTGGACTTTCGACGATTTTTGAAAATTTTGACGAATTTTTAAAAATTAAAAAAATTTTGATAACTCTTAAATTCTTAAATTTCATTTAATTTTTCAACTTGTACTGATAGTTCGGAGCGGAGAGTCTGCAGATGCAACCTAGAGGATGCCGTGGTTGTCGGATGTGTAGCCTGGAGCCTATAGGTGCTGCCAGGGGGAGTAGAGGAAATAATTGAAATTTTTGAGGAATTTAGAAAAAGTTAGGAAATTTCCAGACTTTCTGGAATTTCGACAAAATTTTTAATTTTTTTGAAAATTTGGAAGAATTTTTAACGTTCTTGAATTTTTGAAAATTTTTAAAAACTTAGAAATTCTTGAAAATTTTTGAAAATTTTGAAATTTTTGAAAATTTTATCAAAATTTTGAAATTTCTTGGAATTTGGAGGAATTTTGAAAATTTTTGAAAATTTTGAAGTTTTTGAAAATTTTTGAAAATTTTGAAAATATTTGAAAATTTTGAAATTTTTTGGAATTTCGACGATTTTTGAAAATTTTGACCAATTTTTTAAAATTTAAAAAAATTTTGATAACTACTAAATTCTTAAATTTCATTTAATTTTTGAACTTGTACTGCTAGTTCGGAGCGGCGAGTCTGCAGATGCAACCTAGAGGATGACGTGGTTGACAGATGTGTAGCCTGGAGCCTACCGGTGCTGCCAGGGGGAGTATAGGAAATAATTGAAATTTGTGAGGAATTTAGAAAAAGTTAGTAAATTTGCAGAATTTTTGGAATTTTGACAAAATTTTTAGTTTTTTTTTTTGAAAATTTGGAAGAATTTTTAACGTTTTTTAAATTTTTGAAAACTTTTGAAAAATTTTGATAGTTTTAAGAATTACGAGGAGTTTTGAAAATTTTGAAAATTTTTTAAAGTTTTGGAAATTTTGGATTTTTTTGAAATTCATAAATTTTTTGAAAATTTTGAAGTTTTTGAAAATTTTTGAAAATTTTGAAATATTTGAAAATTTTGAAATTTTTTTGGACTTTCGACGATTTTTGAAAATTTTGACGAATTTTTAAAAATTAAAAAAATTTTGATAACTCTTAAATTCTTAAATTTCATTTAATTTTTCAACTTGTACTGATAGTTCGGAGCGGAGAGTCTGCAGATGCAACCTAGAGGATGCCGTGGTTGTCGGATGTGTAGCCTGGAGCCTATAGGTGCTGCCAGGGGGAGTAGAGGAAATAATTGAAATTTTTGAGGAATTTAGAAAAAGTTAGGAAATTTCCAGACTTTCTGGAATTTCGACAAAATTTTTAATTTTTTTGAAAATTTGGAAGAATTTTTAACGTTCTTGAATTTTTGAAAATTTTTGAAAAATTTTGATAGTTTTTGGAATTTCGACGAGTTTTGAAAATTGTTGAAATTTTTGGAAATTTTGAAGTTTTTGAAAATTTTGAAATTTTTTGGAATTCGACGATTTTTGAAAATTTTGAAGAATTTTTAAAAATTTAAAAAATTTTGATGACTAACAAATTCTTAAATTTCCTTTAATTATTGAACTTATTGTACTGCTAGTTGGGAACGGTGAGCCTGCAGATGCAACCTAGAGGATGCCGTGGTTGACAGATGTGTAGCCTCGAGCCTATCGGTGCTGCCTGTGGGATTATACTAAATCATTGTAAGTTTTGAGGAATTTACAAAATGTTAAGGAAATTTTCAGAATTTTTGGAATTTCGACAAATTTTTAAATTTTTTTCAAAATTTGGAAGAATTTTTAACGTTTTGAAATTTTTGAAAGTTTTTGAAAATTTCGAAATTTTTGATTAATTTTTGAAAATTTTGTAATTTCTTAAATTTTTTGGAATTTGGACAATTTTTTTTTTAATTTTTCAAAATTTTGAAAATTTTTGAAAATTTTCCATTTGTTGAAAATTTTTGAAATTTTTGAAAATTTTGAAGTTTTTGAAAACATTTGAATATTTAGAAAATTTTTGAAAATTTTGAAATTTTTTGGTATTTCGACGATTTTTCAAAATTTTGACAAGTTTTTTAAAATTTAAAATATTTTGCTCTCTAACAAATTCTTAAATTTCCTTTAATTATTGAACATATTGTTCTGCTAGTTTGGAGTGGCGTGCTTGCGAAGCAACCTAGAGGATGCCGTGGTTGACATGTGTAGCCTGGAGCCTATCGGTGCTGCCAGGGGGAGTAAAGGAAATAATTAAAAAATTTTGAGTTTTAGGAATTTCGACGAGTTTTGAAAATTTTTGAAATTTATGGAAATTTTGCATTTTTTTGAAAATTTATAAATTTTTTGAAAATTTTGTTTTTGAAAATTATAGAAAATTTTGAAAATTTTTGAAAATTTTGAAATTTTTTGGAATTTCGACGTTTTTTGAAAATTTATTCAAAATTTTGTAATTTTTGAAAATTTTTGAAAATTTTGAAATTTTTTGCAAATTCGACGATATTTGAAAATTTTTCAAAATTTTTGAAAATTTTGGATTTTTAGAAAATTTTTTAAATTTTTGAAAATTTTTTAAATTGTTAAAAATTTTTTAAATTTATGAAAATTTTTTAAATTTTTGAAAGTTTTTTAAAATTTTGAAATTTTTTGAAATTTTTTGGAATTTCCACGATTTTTGAAAATTTTGACGAATTTTTTAAAATTTAAAAAATTTAGATAACTCTAACAATTTCTTAAATTACCTTTAATTATTGAATTTATTGTACTGCTTGTTTGGAGCTGCGAGCCTGCAGGTGCAACATGGAGAATGCCGTGGTTGACAGATGTGTAGCCTGAAGCCTATCGGTGCTGCCAGGGAGAGTATAGGAAATAATTGAAATTTTTATGAATTTAGAAAAAGTTAGGAAATATGCAGTATTTTTGGAATTTCGACAACATTTTTAATTTTTTTGAAAAATTTGGAAGAATTTTTAACGTTTTTGAAATTTTTGAAAATTTTTGGAAATTTTGAAAATTTTTGAAAATTTTGAAATTTTTGAAAATTTTTGAAGAATATGAAATTTTTTGGAATTTCGACGATTTTTGAAAAATTTTTAAGTTTTTGGAAATTTTGGATTATTTTGAAAATTTTTCAATTTTTTTGAAAATTTCGAAGTTTGAAAATTTTTGAAAATTTTGGATTTTTCGAGAATTTTTTAAATTTTTGAAAATTTTGAAATTTTTTGGGATTTCGACTATTTCTGAAAATTTTGACGAATTCTTTTAAAATTTAAAAAATATTGATAATTTTAACAAATTAAATTTCCTTTAAGTTTTGAACTTATTGTAGTGCCAGTTGGTAGCGGCGAGCCTGCAGATGCAACCCAGAGAATGCCGTGGTTGAAATGTGTAGCCTCGAGCCTAATGGTGCTGCCAGGGAGAGTATGGGAAATCATTGAAATTTTTGAGGAATTTACAAAATTCTAGGAAATTTTCAGAATTTTATATGGAATTTCGACAAATGTTTTAAATTTTTTGAAAATTTGGAAGAATTTTTAACGTTTTTGAAATTTTTCAAAATTTTCCAATATTTTTAAATTTTTGAAAATTTTTCAAATTTGTAAAATTTTTGAAAATTTTTTAAAATTTTGAAATTTTTTGGAATTTGGACTATTTTTGAAAACTTTGATAATTTTTAAATTTTTGAAAATTTTTAAAATTTAGGATTTTTTGAAGATTTTTTAAATTTTTGAAAATTTTGGGTTTTTAGAAAGTTTTTGAAAATTTTGAAAATTTTTTAAATTTTGAAATTTTTTGGAATTTCGACGATTTTTGAAAATTTTTACAAATTTTTTAAAATTTAAAAAATTTTGATAACTCTAACAAATTAATTTTCTTTAATTATTGAACTTAATGTACTGCTAGTTTGGAGCGGCGAACCTGCATATGCAACCTAGAGGATGCCGTGGCTAACGTGTAGTCTCGAGCCTATCGGTGCTGCAAGGGGGAGTTTGGAAAGCAATGAAATTTTTGAGGAATTTACAAAATGTTTGCAAATTTTCAGAATTTTTGGAATTTCGACAAGATTTTTAAAATTTTTGAAAATGTGGAAGAATTGTTAACGTTTTTGAAAGTTTTGAAAATTTTTAAAAACTTAGAAATTCTTGAAAATTTTTGAAAATTTTGAAATTTTTGAAAATTTTATCAAAATTTTGAAATTTCTTGGAATTTGGAGGAATTTTGAAAATTTTTGAAAATTTTGAAGTTTTTGAAAATTTTTAAATTTTGAAAATATTTGAAAATTTTGAAATTTTTTGGAATTTCGACGATTTTTGAAAATTTTGACCAATTTTTTAAAATTTAAAAAAATTTTGATAACTACTAAATTCTTAAATTTCATTTAATTTTTGAACTTTGTAACTGCTAGTTCGGAGCGGCGAGTCTGCAGATGCAACCTAGAGGATGACGTGGTTGACAGATGTGTAGCCTGGAGCCTACCGGTGCTGCCAGGGGGAGTATAGGAAATAATTGAAATTTGTGAGGAATTTAGAAAAAGTTAGTAAATTTGCAGAATTTTTGGAATTTTGACAAAATTTTTAGTTTTTTTTTGAAAATTTGGAAGAATTTTTAACGTTTTTGAAATTTTTTAAAACTTTTGAAAAATTTTGATAGTTTTAAGAATTACGAGGAGTTTTGAAAATTTGAAAATTTTTTAAAGTTTTGGAAATTTTGGATTTTTTTGAAATTCATAAATTTTTTGAAAATTTTGAAGTTTTTGAAAATTTTTGAAAATTTTGAAATATTTGAAAATTTTGAAATTTTTTTGGACTTTCGACGATTTTTGAAAATTTTGACGAATGTTTAAAAATTAAAAAAATTTTGATAACTCTTAAATTCTTAAATTTCATTTAATTTTTCAACTTGTACTGATAGTTCGGAGCGGAGAGTCTGCAGATGCAACCTAGAGGATGCCGTGGTTGTCGGATGTGTAGCCTGGAGCCTATAGGTGCTGCCAGGGGGAGTAGAGGAAATAATTGAAATTTTTGAGGAATTTAGAAAAAGTTAGGAAATTTCCAGACTTTCTGGAATTTCGACAAAATTTTTAATTTTTTTGAAAATTTGGAAGAATTTTTAACGTTCTTGAATTTTTGAAAATTTTTGAAAAATTTTGATAGTTTTTGGAATTTCGACGAGTTTTGAAAATTGTTGAAATTTTTGGAAATTTTGAAGTTTTTGAAAATTTTGAAATTTTTTGGAATTCGACGATTTTTGAAAATTTTGAAGAATTTTTAAAAATTTAAAAAATTTTGATGACTCTAACAAAATTCTTAAATTTCCTTTAATTATTGAACTTATTGTACTGCTAGTTGGGAACGGTGAGCCTGCAGATGCAACCTAGAGGATGCCGTGGTTGACAGATGTGTAGCCTCGAGCCTATCGGTGCTGCCTGTGGGATTATACTAAATCATTGTAAGTTTTGAGGAAATTTACAAAATGTTAAGGAAATTTTCAGAATTTTTGGAATTTCGACAAATTTTTAAATTTTTTTCAAAATTTGGAAGAATTTTTAACGTTTTTGAAATTTTTGAAAGTTTTTGAAAATTTCGAAATTTTTGATTAATTTTTGAAAATTTTGAAATTTCTTAAATGTTTTGGAATTTGGACAATTTTTTTTTTTAAATTTTCAAAATTTTGAAAATTTTTGAAAATTTTCAATTCGTTGAAAATTTTTGAAATTTTTGAAAATTTTGAAGTTTTTGAAAACATTTGAATATTTAGAAAATTTTTGAAATTTTGAAATTTTTTGGTATTTCGACGATTTTTCAAAATTTTGACAAGTTTTTTAAAATTTAAAATATTTTGCTCTCTAACAAATTCTTAAATTTCCTTTAATTATTGAACATATTGTTCTGCTAGTTTGGAGTGGCGTGCTTGCGAAGCAACCTAGAGGATGCCGTGGTTGACAGATGTGTAGCCTGGAGCCTATCGGTGCTGCCAGGGGGAGTAAAGGAAATAATTAAAAAATTTTGATAGTTTTAGGAATTTCGACGAGTTTTGAAAATTTTTGAAATTTATGGAAATTTTGCATTTTTTTGAAAATTTATAAATTTTTTGAAAATTTTGTTTTTGAAAATTATAGAAAATTTTGAAAATTTTTGAAAATTTTGAAATTTTTGGAATTTCGACGTTTTTTGAAAATTTATTCAAAATTTTGTAATTTTTGAAAATTTTTGAAAATTTTGAAATTTTTTGCAAATTCGACGATATTTGAAAATTTTTCAAAATTTTTGAAAATTTTGGATTTTTAGAAAATTTTTTAAATTGTTAAAAATTTTTTTAAATTTATGAAAATTTTTTAAATTTTTGAAAGTTTTTTAAAATTTTGAAATTTTTTGAAATTTTTTTGGAATTTCCACGATTTTTGAAAATTTTGACGAATTTTTTAAAATTTAAAAAATTTAGATAACTCTAACAATTTCTTAAATTACCTTTAATTATTGAATTTATTGTACTGCTTGTTTGGAGCTGCGAGCCTGCAGGTGCAACATGGAGAATGCCGTGGTTGACATGTGTAGCCTGAAGCCTATCGGTGCTGCCAGGAAGAGTATAGGAAATAATTGAAATTTTATGAATTTAGAAAAAGTTAGGAAATATGCAGTATTTTGGAATTTCGACAACATTTTTAATTTTTTTTGAAAAATTTGGAAGAATTTTTAACGTTTTTGAAATTTTTGAAAATTTTTGGAAATTTTGAAAATTTTTGAAAATTTTGAAATTTTTGAAAATTTTTGAAGAATATGAAATTTTTTGGAATTTCGACGATTTTTGAAAAATTTTTAAGTTTTTGGAAATTTTGGATTATTTTGAAAATTTTTCAATTTTTTTGAAAATTTCGAAGTTTGAAAATTTTTGAAAATTTTGGATTTTTCGAGAATTTTGTAAATTTTGAAAATTTTGAAATTTTTTGGGATTTCGACTATTTCTGAAAATTTTGACGAATTCTTTTAAAATTTAAAAAATATTGATAATTTTAACAAATTAAATTTCCTTTAAGTTTTGAACTTATTGTAGTTGCCAGTTGGTAGCGGCGAGCCTGCAGATGCAACCCAGAGAATGCCGTGGTTGAAATGTGTAGCCTCGAGCCTAATGGTGCTGCCAGGGAGAGTATGGGAAATCATTGAAATTTTTGAGGAATTTACAAAATTCTAGGAAATTTTCAGAATTTTATATGGAATTTCGACAAATGTTTTAAATTTTTTGAAAATTTGGAAGAATTTTTAACGTTTTTGAAATTTTTCAAAATTTTCCAATATTTTTAAATTTTTGAAAATTTTTCAAATTTGTAAAATTTTTGAAAATTTTTTAAAATTTTGAAATTTTTTGGAATTTGGACTTTTTGAAAACTTTGATAATTTTTAAATTTTTGAAAATTTTTAAAATTTAGGATTTTTTGAAGATTTTTTAAATTTTTGAAAATTTTGGGTTTTTAGAAAGTTTTTGAAAATTTTGAAAATTTTTTAAATTTTGAAATTTTTTGGAATTTCGACGATTTTTGAAAATTTTTACAAATTTTTTAAAATTTAAAAAATTTTGATAACTCTAACAAATTAATTTTCTTTAATTATTGAACTTAATGTACTGCTAGTTTGGAGCGGCGAACCTGCATATGCAACCTAGAGGATGCCGTGGCTGACGTGTAGTCTCGAGCCTATCGGTGCTGCAAGGGGGAGTTTGGAAAGCAATGAAATTTTTGAGGAATTTACAAAATGTTTGGAAATTTTCAGAATTTTTGGAATTTCGACAAGATTTTTAAAATTTTTGAAAATGTGGAAGAATTGTTAACGTTTTTGAAAGTTTTGAAAATTTTTAAAAACTTAGAAATTCTTGAAAATTTTTGAAAATTTTGAAATTTTTGAAAATTTTATCAAAATTTTGAAATTTCTTGGAATTTGGAGGAATTTTGAAAATTTTTGAAAATTTTGAAGTTTTTGAAAATTTTTGAAAATTTTGAAAATATTTGAAAATTTTGAAATTTTTTGGAATTTCGACGATTTTTGAAAATTTTGACCAATTTTTTAAAATTTAAAAAAATTTTGATAACTACTAAATTCTTAAATTTCATTTAATTTTTGAACTTGTACTGCTAGTTCGGAGCGGCGAGTCTGCAGATGCAACCTAGAGGATGACGTGGTTAACAGATGTGTAGCCTGGAGCCTACCGGTGCTGCCAGGGGGAGTATAGGAAATAATTGAAATTTGTGAGGAATTTAGAAAAAGTTAGTAAATTTGCAGAATTTTTGGAATTTTGACAAAATTTTTAGTTTTTTTTTGAAAATTTGGAAGAATTTTTAACGTTTTTGAAATTTTTGAAAACTTTTGAAAAATTTTGATAGTTTTAAGAATTACGAGGAGTTTTGAAAATTTTGAAAATTTTTTAAAGTTTTGGAAATTTTGGATTTTTTGAAATTCATAAATTTTTTGAAAATTTTGAAGTTTTTGAAAATTTTTGAAAATTTTGAAATATTTGAAAATTTTTGAAAATTTTGAAATATTTGAAAATTTTGAAATTTTTTTGGACTTTCGACGATTTTTGAAAATTTTGACGAATTTTTAAAAATTAGAAAAATTTTGATAACTCTTAAATTCTTAAATTTCATTTAATTTTTCAACTTGTACTGATAGTTCGGAGCGGAGAGTCTGCAGATGCAACCTAGAGGATGCCGTGGTTGTCGGATGTGTAGCCTGGAGCCTATAGGTGCTGCCAGGGGGGAGTAGAGGAAATAATTGAAATTTTTGAGGAATTTAGAAAAAGTTAGGAAATTTCCAGACTTTCTGGAATTTCGACAAAATTTTTAATTTTTTTGAAAATTTGGAAGAATTTTTAACGTTCTTGAATTTTTGAAAAATTTTTGAAAAATTTTGATAGTTTTTGGAATTTCGACGAGTTTTGAAAATTGTTGAAATTTTTGGAAATTTTGAAGTTTTTGAAAATTTTGAAATTTTTTGGAATTCGACGATTTTTGAAAATTTTGAAGAATTTTTAAAAATTTAAAAAATTTTGATGACTCTAACAAATTCTTAAATTTCCTTTAATTATTGAACTTATTGTACTGCTAGTTGGGAACGGTGAGCCTGCAGATGCAACCTAGAGGATGCCGTGGTTGACAGATGTGTAGCCTCGAGCCTATCGGTGCTGCCTGTGGGATTATACTAAATCATTGTAAGTTTTGAGGAATTTACAAAATGTTAAGGAAATTTTCAGAATTTTTGGAATTTCGACAAATTTTTAAATTTTTTTCAAAATTTGGAAGAATTTTTAACGTTTTTGAAATTTTTGAAAGTTTTTGAAAATTTCGAAATTTTTGATTAATTTTGAAAATTTTGAAATTTCTTAAATGTTTTGGAATTTGGACAATTTTTTTTTTAAATTTTCAAAATTTTGAAAATTTTTTGAAAATTTTCAATTCGTTGAAAATTTTTGAAATTTTTGAAAATTTTGAAGTTTTTGAAAACATTTGAATATTTAGAAAATTTTTGAAAATTTTGAAATTTTTTGGTATTTCGACGATTTTTCAAAATTTTGACAAGTTTTTTAAAATTTAAAATATTTTGCTCTCTAACAAATTCTTAAATTTCCTTTAATTATTGAACATATTGTTCTGCTAGTTTGGAGTGGCGTGCTTGCGAAGCAACCTAGAGGATGCCGTGGTTGACAGATGTGTAGCCTGGAGCCTATCGGTGCTGCCAGGGGGAGTAAAGGAAATAATTAAAAAATTTTGATAGTTTTAGGAATTTCGACGAGTTTTGAAAATTTTTGAAATTTATGGAAATTTTGCATTTTTTTGAAAATTTATAAATTTTTTGAAAATTTTGTTTTTGAAAATTATAGAAAATTTTGAAAATTTTTGAAAATTTTGAAATTTTTTGGAATTTCGACGTTTTTTGAAAATTTATTCAAAATTTTGTAATTTTTGAAAATTTTTGAAAATTTTGAAATTTTTTGCAAATTCGACGATATTTGAAAATTTTTCAAAATTTTTGAAAATTTTGGATTTTTAGAAAATTTTTTAAATTGTTAAAAATTTTTTAAATTTATGAAAATTTTTTAAATTTTTGAAAGTTTTTTAAAATTTTGAAATTTTTTGAAATTTTTTGGAATTTCCACGATTTTTGAAAATTTTGACGAATTTTTTAAAATTTAAAAAATTTAGATAACTCTAACAATTTCTTAAATTACCTTTAATTATTGAATTTATTGTACTGCTTGTTTGGAGCTGCGAGCCTGCAGGTGCAACATGGAGAATGCCGTGGTTGACATGTGTAGCCTGAAGCCTATCGGTGCTGCCAGGAAGAGTATAGGAAATAATTGAAATTTTTATGAATTTAGAAAAAGTTAGGAAATATGCAGTATTTTTGGAATTTCGACAACATTTTTAATTTTTTTGAAAAATTTGGAAGAATTTTTAACGTTTTTGAAATTTTTGAAAATTTTTGGAAATTTTGAAAATTTTTGAAAATTTTGAAATTTTTGAAAATTTTTGAAGAATATGAAATTTTTTGGAATTTCGACGATTTTTGAAAAATTTTTAAGTTTTTGGAAATTTTGGATTATTTTGAAAATTTTTCAATTTTTTTGAAAATTTCGAAGTTTGAAAATTTTTGAAAATTTTGGATTTTTCGAGAATTTTGTAAATTTTTGAAAATTTTGAAATTTTTTGGGATTTCGACTATTTCTGAAAATTTTGACGAATTCCTTTAAAATTTAAAAAATATTGATAATTTTAACAAATTAAATTTCCTTTAAGTTTTGAACTTATTGTAGTGCCAGTTAGTAGCGGCGAGCCTGCAGATGCAACCCAGAGAATGCCGTGGTTGAAATGTGTAGCCTCGAGCCTAATGGTGCTGCCAGGGAGAGTATGGGAAATCATTGAAATTTTTGAGGAATTTACAAAATTCTAGGAAATTTTCAGAATTTTATATGGAATTTCGACAAATGTTTTAAATTTTTTGAAAATTTGGAAGAATTTTTAACGTTTTTGAAATTTTTCAAAATTTTCCAATATTTTTAAATTTTTGAAAATTTTTCAAATTTGTAAAATTTTTGAAAATTTTTTAAAATTTTGAAATTTTTTGGAATTTGGACTATTTTTGAAAACTTTGTTAATTTTGAACTTTTTGAAAATTTTTAAAATTTAGGATTTTTTGAAGATTTTTAAATTTTTGAAAATTTTGGGTTTTTAGAAAGTTTTTGAAAATTTTGAAAATTTTTTAAATTTTGAAATTTTTTGGAATTTCGACGATTTTTGAAAATTTTTACAAATTTTTTAAAATTTAAAAAATTTTGATAACTCTAACAAATTAATTTTCTTTAATTATTGAACTTAATGTACTGCTAGTTTGGAGCGGCGAACCTGCATATGCAACCTAGAGGATGCCGTGGCTGACGTGTAGTCTCGAGCCTATCGGTGCTGCAAGGGGGAGTTTGGAAAGCAATGAAATTTTTGAGGAATTTACAAAATGTTTGGAAATTTTCAGAATTTTTGGAATTTGGACAAGATTTTTAAAATTTTTGAAAATGTGGAAGAATTGTTAACGTTTTTGAAAGTTTTGAAAATTTTTAAAAATTTTATCAAAATTTTGAAATTTCTTGGAATTTGGAGGAATTTTGAAAATTTTTGAAAATTTTGAAGTTTTTGAAAATTTTTGAAAATTTTGAAAATATTTGAAAATTTTGAAATTTTTTGGAATTTCGACGATTTTTGAAAATTTTGACCAATTTTTTAAAATTTAAAAAAATTTTGATAACTACTAAATTCTTAAATTTCATTTAATTTTTGAACTTGTACTGCTAGTTCGGAGCGGCGAGTCTGCAGATGCAACCTAGAGGATGACGTGGTTGACAGATGTGTAGCCTGGAGCCTACCGGTGCTGCCAGGGGGAGTATAGGAAATAATTGAAATTTGTGAGGAATTTAGAAAAAGTTAGTAAATTTGCAGAATTTTTGGAATTTTGACAAAATTTTGAGTTTTTTTTTTTGAAAATTTGGAAGAATTTTTAACGTTTTTTAAATTTTTGAAAACTTTTGAAAAATTTTGATATTTTTAAGAATTACGAGGAGTTTTGAAAATTTTGAAAATTTTTTAAAGTTTTGGAAATTTTGGATTTTTTTGAAATTCATAAATTTTTTGAAAATTTTGAAGTTTTTGAAAATTTTTGAAAATTTTGAAATATTTGAAAATTTTGAAATTTTTTTGGACTTTCGACGATTTTTGAAAATTTTGACGAATTTTTAAAAATTAAAAAAATTTTGATAACTCTTAAATTCTTAAATTTCATTTAATTTTTCAACTTGTACTGATTGTTCGGAGCGGAGAGTCTGCAGATGCAACCTAGAGGATGCCGTGGTTGTCGGATGTGTAGCCTGGAGCCTATAGGTGCTGCCAGGGGGAGTAGAGGAAATAATTGAAATTTTTGAGGAATTTAGAAAAAGTTAGGAAATTTCCAGACTTTCTGGAATTTCGACAAAATTTTTAATTTTTTTGAAAATTTGGAAGAATTTTTAACGTTCTTGAATTTTTGAAAATTTTTGAAAAATTTTGATAGTTTTTGGAATTTCGACGAGTTTTGAAAATTGTTGAAATTTTTGGAAATTTTGAAGTTTTTGAAAATTTTGAAATTTTTTGGAATTCGACGATTTTTGAAAATTTTGAAGAATTTTTAAAAATTTAAAAAATTTTGATGACTCTAACAAATTCTTAAATTTCCTTTAATTATTGAACTTATTGTACTGCTAGTTGGGAACGGTGAGCCTGCAGATGCAACCTAGAGGATGCCGTGGTTGACAGATGTGTAGCCTCGAGCCTATCGGTGCTGCCTGTGGGATTATACTAAATCATTGTAAGTTTTGAGGAATTTACAAAATGTTAAGGAAATTTTCAGAATTTTTGGAATTTCGACAAATTTTTAAATTTTTTTCAAAATTTGGAAGAATTTTTAACGTTTTTGAAATTTTTGAAAGTTTTTGAAAATTTCGAAATTTTTGATTAATTTTTGAAAATTTTGAAATTTCTTAAATTTTTTGGAATTTGGACAATTTTTTTTTTAATTTTTCAAAATTTTGAAAATTTTTGAAAATTTTCCATTTGTTGAAAATTTTTGAAATTTTTGAAAATTTTGAAGTTTTTGAAAACATTTGAATATTTAGAAAATTTTTGAAAATTTTGAAATTTTTTGGTATTTCGACGATTTTTCAAAATTTTGACAAGTTTTTTAAAATTTAAAATATTTTGCTCTCTAACAAATTCTTAAATTTCCTTTAATTATTGAACATATTGTTCTGCTAGTTTGGAGTGGCGTGCTTGCGAAGCAACCTAGAGGATGCCGTGGTTGACAGATGTGTAGCCTGGAGCCTATCGGTGCTGCCAGGGGGAGTAAAGGAAATAATTAAAAAATTTTGATAGTTTTAGGAATTTCGACGAGTTTTGAAAATTTTTGAAATTTATGGAAATTTTGCATTTTTTTGAAAATTTATAAATTTTTTGAAAATTTTGTTTTTGAAAATTATAGAAAATTTTGAAAATTTTTGAAAATTTTGAAATTTTTTGGAATTTCGACGTTTTTTGAAAATTTATTCAAAATTTTGTAATTTTTGAAAATTTTTGAAAATTTTGAAATTTTTTGCAAATTCGACGATATTTGAAAATTTTTCAAAATTTTTGAAAATTTTGGATTTTTAGAAAATTTTTTAAATTTTTGAAAATTTTTTAAATTGTTAAAAATTTTTTAAATTTATGAAAATTTTTTAAATTTTTGAAAGTTTTTTAAAATTTTGAAATTTTTTGAAATTTTTTGGAATTTCCACGATTTTTGAAAATTTTGACGAATTTTTTAAAATTTAAAAAATTTAGATAACTCTAACAATTTCTTAAATTACCTTTAATTATTGAATTTATTGTACTGCTTGTTTGGAGCTGCGAGCCTGCAGGTGCAACATGGAGAATGCCGTGGTTGACAGATGTGTAGCCTGAAGCCTATCGGTGCTGCCAGGGAGAGTATAGGAAATAATTGAAATTTTTATGAATTTAGAAAAAGTTAGGAAATATGCAGTATTTTTGGAATTTCGACAACATTTTTAATTTTTTTGAAAAATTTGGAAGAATTTTTAACGTTTTTGAAATTTTTGAAAATTTTTGGAAATTTTGAAAATTTTTGAAAATTTTGAAATTTTTGAAAATTTTTGAAGAATATGAAATTTTTTGGAATTTCGACGATTTTTGAAAAATTTTTAAGTTTTTGGAAATTTTGGATTATTTTGAAAATTTTTCAATTTTTTTGAAAATTTCGAAGTTTGAAAATTTTTGAAAATTTTGGATTTTTCGAGAATTTTTTAAATTTTTGAAAATTTTGAAATTTTTTGGGATTTCGACTATTTCTGAAAATTTTGACGAATTCTTTTAAAATTTAAAAAATATTGATAATTTTAACAAATTAAATTTCCTTTAAGTTTTGAACTTATTGTAGTGCCAGTTGGTAGCGGCGAGCCTGCAGATGCAACCCAGAGAATGCCGTGGTTGAAATGTGTAGCCTCGAGCCTAATGGTGCTGCCAGGGAGAGTATGGGAAATCATTGAAATTTTTGAGGAATTTACAAAATTCTAGGAAATTTTCAGAATTTTATATGGAATTTCGACAAATGTTTTAAATTTTTTGAAAATTTGGAAGAATTTTTAACGTTTTTGAAATTTTTCAAAATTTTCCAATATTTTTAAATTTTTGAAAATTTTTCAAATTTGTAAAATTTTTGAAAATTTTTTAAAATTTTGAAATTTTTTGGAATTTGGACTATTTTTGAAAACTTTGATAATTTTGAAATTTTTGAAAATTTTTAAAATTTAGGATTTTTTGAAGATTTTTTAAATTTTTGAAAATTTTGGGTTTTTAGAAAGTTTTTGAAAATTTTGAAAATTTTTTAAATTTTGAAATTTTTTGGAATTTCGACGATTTTTGAAAATTTTTACAAATTTTTTAAAATTTAAAAAATTTTGATAACTCTAACAAATTAATTTTCTTTAATTATTGAACTTAATGTACTGCTAGTTTGGAGCGGCGAACCTGCATATGCAACCTAGAGGATGCCGTGGCTGACGTGTAGTCTCGAGCCTATCGGTGCTGCAAGGGGGAGTTTGGAAAGCAATGAAATTTTTGAGGAATTTACAAAATGTTTGGAAATTTTCAGAATTTTTGGAATTTCGACAAGATTTTTAAAATTTTTGAAAATGTGGAAGAATTGTTAACGTTTTTGAAAGTTTTGAAAATTTTTAAAAACTTAGAAATTCTTGAAAATTTTTGAAAATTTTGAAATTTTTGAAAATTTTATCAAAATTTTGAAATTTCTTGGAATTTGGAGGAATTTTGAAAATTTTTGAAAATTTTGAAGTTTTTGAAAATTTTTGAAAATTTTGAAAATATTTGAAAATTTTGAAATTTTTTGGAATTTCGACGATTTTTGAAAATTTTGACCAATTTTTTAAAATTTAAAAAAATTTTGATAACTACTAAATTCTTAAATTTCATTTAATTTTTGAACTTGTACTGCTAGTTCGGAGCGGCGAGTCTGCAGATGCAACCTAGAGGATGACGTGGTTGACAGATGTGTAGCCTGGAGCCTACCGGTGCTGCCAGGGGGAGTATAGGAAATAATTGAAATTTGTGAGGAATTTAGAAAAAGTTAGTAAATTTGCAGAATTTTTGGAATTTTGACAAAATTTTTAGTTTTTTTTTTGAAAATTTGGAAGAATTTTTAACGTTTTTTAAATTTTTGAAAACTTTTGAAAAATTTTGATAGTTTTAAGAATTACGAGGAGTTTTGAAAATTTTGAAAATTTTTTAAAGTTTTGGAAATTTTGGATTTTTTTGAAATTCATAAATTTTTTGAAAATTTTGAAGTTTTTGAAAATTTTTGAAAATTTTGAAATATTTGAAAATTTTGAAATTTTTTTGGACTTTCGACGATTTTTGAAAATTTTGACGAATTTTTAAAAATTAAAAAAATTTTGATAACTCTTAAATTCTTAAATTTCATTTAATTTTTCAACTTGTACTGATAGTTCGGAGCGGAGAGTCTGCAGATGCAACCTAGAGGATGCCGTGGTTGTCGGATGTGTAGCCTGGAGCCTATAGGTGCTGCCAGGGGGAGTAGAGGAAATAATTGAAATTTTTGAGGAATTTAGAAAAAGTTAGGAAATTTCCAGACTTTCTGGAATTTCGACAAAATTTTTAATTTTTTTGAAAATTTGGAAGAATTTTTAACGTTCTTGAATTTTTGAAAATTTTTGAAAAATTTTGATAGTTTTTGGAATTTCGACGAGTTTTGAAAATTGTTGAAATTTTTGGAAATTTTGAAGTTTTTGAAAATTTTGAAATTTTTTGGAATTCGACGATTTTTGAAAATTTTGAAGAATTTTTAAAAATTTAAAAAATTTTGATGACTCTAACAAATTCTTAAATTTCCTTTAATTATTGAACTTATTGTACTGCTAGTTGGGAACGGTGAGCCTGCAGATGCAACCTAGAGGATGCCGTGGTTGACAGATGTGTAGCCTCGAGCCTATCGGTGCTGCCTGTGGGATTATACTAAATCATTGTAAGTTTTGAGGAATTTACAAAATGTTAAGGAAATTTTCAGAATTTTTGGAATTTCGACAAATTTTTAAATTTTTTTCAAAATTTGGAAGAATTTTTAACGTTTTTGAAATTTTTGAAAGTTTTTGAAAATTTCGAAATTTTTGATTAATTTTTGAAAATTTTGAAATTTCTTAAATTTTTTGGAATTTGGACAATTTTTTTTTTAATTTTTCAAAATTTTGAAAATTTTTGAAAATTTTCCATTTGTTGAAAATTTTTGAAATTTTTGAAAATTTTGAAGTATTTGAAAACATTTGAATATTTAGAAAATTTTTGAAAATTTTGAAATTTTTTATTATTTCGACGATTTTTCAAAATTTTGACAAGTTTTTTAAAATTTAAAATATTTTGCTCTCTAACAAATTCTTAAATTTCCTTTAATTATTGAACATATTGTTCTGCTAGTTTGGAGTGGCGTGCTTGCGAAGCAACCTAGAGGATGCCGTGGTTGACAGATGTGTAGCCTGGAGCCTATCGGTGCTGCCAGGGGGAGTAAAGGAAATAATTAAAAAATTTTGATAGTTTTAGGAATTTCGACGAGTTTTGAAAATTTTTGAAATTTATGGAAATTTTGCATTTTTTTGAAAATTTATAAATTTTTTGAAAATTTTGTTTTTGAAAATTATAGAAAATTTTGAAAATTTTTGAAAATTTTGAAATTTTTTGGAATTTCGACGTTTTTTGAAAATTTATTCAAAATTTTGTAATTTTTGTAAATTTTTGAAAATTTTGAAATTTTTTGCAAATTCGACGATATTTGAAAATTTTTCAAAATTTTTGAAAATTTTGGATTTTTAGAAAATTTTTTAAATTTTTGAAAATTTTTTAAATTGTTAAAAATTTTTTAAATTTATGAAAATTTTTTAAATTTTTGAAAGTTTTTTAAAATTTTGAAATTTTTTGAAATTTTTTGGAATTTCCACGATTTTTGAAAATTTTGACGAATTTTTTAAAATTTAAAAAATTTAGATAACTCTAACAATTTCTTAAATTACCTTTAATTATTGAATTTATTGTACTGCTTGTTTGGAGCTGCGAGCCTGCAGGTGCAACATGGAGAATGCCGTGGTTGACAGATGTGTAGCCTGAAGCCTATCGGTGCTGCCAGGGAGAGTATAGGAAATAATTGAAATTTTTATGAATTTAGAAAAAGTTAGGAAATATGCAGAATTTTTGGAATTTCGACAAAATTTTTAATTTTTTTTGAAAAATTTGGAAGAATTTTTAACGTTTTTGAAATTTTTGAAAATTTTTGGAAATTTTGAAAATTTTTGAAAATTTTGAAATTTTTGAAAATTTTTGAATATGAAATTTTTTGGAATTTCGACGATTTTTGAAAAATTTTTAAGTTTTTGGAAATTTTGGATTATTTTGAAAATTTTTCAATTTTTTTGAAAATTTCGAAGTTTGAAAATTTTTGAAAATTTTGGATTTTTCGAGAATTTTTTAAATTTTTGAAAATTTTGAAATTTTTGAAAATTTTTGAAAATTTTCAAAGTTTTTGAAAATTTTGAAATTTTTTGGGATTTCGACTATTTCTGAAAATTTTGACGAATTCTTTTAAAATTTAAAAAATATTGATAATTTTAACAAATTAAATTTCCTTTAAGTTTTGAACTTATTGTAGTGCCAGTTGGTAGCGGCGAGCCTGCAGATGCAACCCAGAGAATGCCGTGGTTGAAATGTGTAGCCTCGAGCCTAATGGTGCTGCCAGGGAGAGTATGGGAAATCATTGAAATTTTTGAGGAATTTACAAAATTCTAGGAAATTTTCAGAATTTTATATGGAATTTCGACAAATGTTTTAAATTTTTTGAAAATTTGGAAGAATTTTTAACGTTTTTGAAATTTTTCAAAATTTTCCAATATTTTTAAATTTTTGAAAATTTTTCAAATTTGTAAAATTTTTGAAAATTTTGAAATTTTTTGGAATTTGGACTATTTTTGAAAACTTTGATAATTTTTAAATTTTTGAAAATTTTTAAAATTTAGGATTTTTTGAAGATTTTTTAAATTTTTGAAAATTTTGGGTTTTTAGAAAGTTTTTGAAAATTTTGAAAATTTTTTAAATTTTGAAATTTTTTGGAATTTCGACGATTTTTGAAAATTTTTACAAATTTTTTAAAATTTAAAAAATTTTGATAACTCTAACAAATTAATTTTCTTTAATTATTGAACTTAATGTACTGCTAGTTTGGAGCGGCGAACCTGCATATGCAACCTAGAGGATGCCGTGGCTGACGTGTAGTCTCGAGCCTATCGGTGCTGCAAGGGGGAGTTTGGAAAGCAATGAAATTTTTGAGGAATTTACAAAATGTTTGGAAATTTTCAGAATTTTTGGAATTTCGACAAGATTTTTAAAATTTTTGAAAATGTGGAAGAATTGTTAACGTTTTTGAAAGTTTTGAAAATTTTTAAAAACTTAGAAATTCTTGAAAATTTTTGAAAATTTTGAAATTTTTGAAAATTTTATCAAAATTTTGAAATTTCTTGGAATTTGGAGGAATTTTGAAAATTTTTGAAAATTTTGAAGTTTTTGAAAATTTTTGAAAATTTTGAAAATATTTGAAAATTTTGAAATTTTTTGGAATTTCGACGATTTTTGAAAATTTTGACCAATTTTTTAAAATTTAAAAAAATTTTGATAACTACTAAATTCTTAAATTTCATTTAATTTTTGAACTTGTACTGCTAGTTCGGAGCGGCGAGTCTGCAGATGCAACCTAGAGGATGACGTGGTTGACAGATGTGTAGCCTGGAGCCTACCGGTGCTGCCAGGGGGAGTAGAGGAAATAATTGAAATTTGTGAGGAATTTAGAAAAAGTTAGTAAATTTGCAGAATTTTTGGAATTTTGACAAAATTTTTAGTTTTTTTTTTAAATTTGGAAGAATTTTTAACGTTTTTGAAATTTTTGAAAACTTTTGAAAAATTTTGATAGTTTTAAGAATTACGAGGAGTTTTGAAAATTTTGAAAATTTTTTAAAGTTTTGGAAATTTTGGATTTTTTTGAAATTCATAAATTTTTTGAAAATTTTGAAGTTTTTGAAAATTTTTGAAAATTTTGAAATATTTGAAAATTTTGAAATTTTTTTGGACTTTCGACGATTTTTGAAAATTTTGACGAATTTTTAAAAATTAAAAAAATTTTGATAACTCTTAAATTCTTAAATTTCATTTAATTTTTCAACTTGTACTGATAGTTCGGAGCGGAGAGTCTGCAGATGCAACCTAGAGGATGCCGTGGTTGTCGGATGTGTAGCCTGGAGCCTATAGGTGCTGCCAGGGGGAGTAGAGGAAATAATTGAAATTTTTGAGGAATTTAGAAAAAGTTAGGAAATTTCCAGACTTTCTGGAATTTCGACAAAATTTTTAATTTTTTTGAAAATTTGGAAGAATTTTTAACGTTCTTGAATTTTTGAAAATTTTTGAAAAATTTTGATAGTTTTTGGAATTTCGACGAGTTTTGAAAATTGTTGAAATTTTTGGAAATTTTGAAGTTTTTGAAAATTTTGAAATTTTTTGGAATTCGACGATTTTTGAAAATTTTGAAGAATTTTTAAAAATTTAAAAAATTTTGATGACTAACAAATTCTTAAATTTCCTTTAATTATTGAACTTATTGTACTGCTAGTTGGGAACGGTGAGCCTGCAGATGCAACCTAGAGGATGCCGTGGTTGACAGATGTGTAGCCTCGAGCCTATCGGTGCTGCCTGTGGGATTATACTAAATCATTGTAAGTTTTGAGGAATTTACAAAATGTTAAGGAAATTTTCAGAATTTTTGGAATTTCGACAAATTTTTAAATTTTTTTCAAAATTTGGAAGAATTTTTAACGTTTTTGAAATTTTTGAAAGTTTTTGAAAATTTCGAAATTTTTGATTAATTTTTGAAAATTTTGAAATTTCTTAAATTTTTTGGAATTTGGACAATTTTTTTTTTAATTTTTCAAAATTTTGAAAATTTTTGAAAATTTTCCATTTGTTGAAAATTTTTGAAATTTTTGAAAATTTTGAAGTTTTTGAAAACATTTGAATATTTAGAAAATTTTTGAAAATTTTGAAATTTTTTGGTATTTCGACGATTTTTCAAAATTTTGACAAGTTTTTTAAAATTTAAAATATTTTGCTCTCTAACAAATTCTTAAATTTCCTTTAATTATTGAACATATTGTTCTGCTAGTTTGGAGTGGCGTGCTTGCGAAGCAACCTAGAGGATGCCGTGGTTGACAGATGTGTAGCCTGGAGCCTATCGGTGCTGCCAGGGGGAGTAAAGGAAATAATTAAAAAATTTTGATAGTTTTAGGAATTTCGACGAGTTTTGAAAATTTTTGAAATTTATGGAAATTTTGCATTTTTTTGAAAATTTATAAATTTTTTGAAAATTTTGTTTTTGAAAATTATAGAAAATTTTGAAAATTTTTGAAAATTTTGAAATTTTTTGGAATTTCGACGTTTTTTGAAAATTTATTCAAAATTTTGTAATTTTTGAAAATTTTTGAAAATTTTGAAATTTTTTGCAAATTCGACGATATTTGAAAATTTTTCAAAATTTTTGAAAATTTTGGATTTTTAGAAAATTTTTTAAATTTTTGAAAATTTTTTAAATTGTTAAAAATTTTTTAAATTTATGAAAATTTTTTAAATTTTTGAAAGTTTTTTAAAATTTTGAAATTTTTTGAAATTTTTTGGAATTTCCACGATTTTTGAAAATTTTGACGAATTTTTTAAAATTTAAAAAATTTAGATAACTCTAACAATTTCTTAAATTACCTTTAATTATTGAATTTATTGTACTGCTTGTTTGGAGCTGCGAGCCTGCAGGTGCAACATGGAGAATGCCGTGGTTGACATGTGTAGCCTGAAGCCTATCGGTGCTGCCAGGGAGAGTATAGGAAATAATTGAAATTTTTATGAATTTAGAAAAAGTTAGGAAATATGCAGTATTTTTGGAATTTCGACAACATTTTTAATTTTTTTGAAAAATTTGGAAGAATTTTTAACGTTTTTGAAATTTTTGAAAATTTTGAAATTTTTGAAAATTTTTGAAGAATATGAAATTTTTTGGAATTTCGACGATTTTTGAAAAATTTTTAAGTTTTTGGAAATTTTGGATTATTTTGAAAATTTTTCAATTTTTTTGAAAATTTCGAAGTTTGAAAATTTTTGAAAATTTTGGATTTTTCGAGAATTTTTTAAATTTTTGAAAATTTTGAAATTTTTTGGGATTTCGACTATTTCTGAAAATTTTGACGAATTCTTTTAAAATTTAAAAAATATTGATAATTTTAACAAATTAAATTTCCTTTAAGTTTTGAACTTATTGTAGTGCCAGTTGGTAGCGGCGAGCCTGCAGATGCAACCCAGAGAATGCCGTGGTTGAAATGTGTAGCCTCGAGCCTAATGGTGCTGCCAGGGAGAGTATGGGAAATCATTGAAATTTTTGAGGAATTTACAAAATTCTAGGAAATTTTCAGAATTTTATATGGAATTTCGACAAATGTTTTAAATTTTTTGAAAATTTGGAAGAATTTTTAACGTTTTTGAAATTCTTCAAAATTTTCCAATATTTTTAAATTTTTGAAAATTTTTCAAATTTGTAAAATTTTTTAAAATTTTGAAATTTTTTGGAATTTGGACTATTTTTGAAAACTTTGATAATTTTTAAATTTTTGAAAATTTTTAAAATTTAGGATTTTTTGAAGATTTTTTAAATTTTTGAAAATTTTGGGTTTTTAGAAAGTTTTTGAAAATTTTGAAAATTTTTTAAATTTTGAAATTTTTTGGAATTTCGACGATTTTTGAAAATTTTTACAAATTTTTTAAAATTTAAAAAATTTTGATAACTCTAACAAATTAATTTTCTTTAATTATTGAACTTAATGTACTGCTAGTTTGGAGCGGCGAACCTGCATATGCAACCTAGAGGATGCCGTGGCTGACGTGTAGTCTCGAGCCTATCGGTGCTGCAAGGGGGAGTTTGGAAAGCAATGAAATTTTTGAGGAATTTACAAAATGTTTGGAAATTTTCAGAATTTTTGGAATTTCGACAAGATTTTTAAAATTTTTGAAAATGTGGAAGAATTGTTAACGTTTTTGAAAGTTTTGAAAATTTTTAAAAACTTAGAAATTCTTGAAAATTTTTGAAAATTTTGAAATTTTTGAAAATTTTATCAAAATTTTGAAATTTCTTGGAATTTGGAGGAATTTTGAAAATTTTTGAAAATTTTGAAGTTTTTGAAAATTTTTGAAAATTTTGAAAATATTTGAAAATTTTGAAATTTTTTGGAATTTCGACGATTTTTGAAAATTTTGACCAATTTTTTAAAATTTAAAAAAATTTTGATAACTACTAAATTCTTAAATTTCATTTAATTTTTGAACTTGTACTGCTAGTTCGGAGCGGCGAGTCTGCAGATGCAACCTAGAGGATGACGTGGTTGACAGATGTGTAGCCTGGAGCCTACCGGTGCTGCCAGGGGGAGTATAGGAAATAATTGAAATTTGTGAGGAATTTAGAAAAAGTTAGTAAATTTGCAGAATTTTTGGAATTTTGACAAAATTTTTAGTTTTTTTTTTTGAAAATTTGGAAGAATTTTTAACGTTTTTGAAATTTTTGAAAACTTTTGAAAAATTTTGATAGTTTTAAGAATTACGAGGAGTTTTGAAAATTTTGAAAATTTTTTAAAGTTTTGGAAATTTTGGATTTTTTTGAAATTCATAAATTTTTTGAAAATTTTGAAGTTTTTGAAAATTTTTGAAAATTTTGAAATATTTGAAAATTTTGAAATTTTTTTGGACTTTCGACGATTTTTGAAAATTTTGACGAATTTTTAAAAATTAAAAAAATTTTGATAACTCTTAAATTCTTAAATTTCATTTAATTTTTCAACTTGTACTGATAGTTCGGAGCGGAGAGTCTGCAGATGCAACCTAGAGGATGCCGTGGTTGTCGGATGTGTAGCCTGGAGCCTATAGGTGCTGCCAGGGGGAGTAGAGGAAATAATTGAAATTTTTGAGGAATTTAGAAAAAGTTAGGAAATTTCCAGACTTTCTGGAATTTCGACAAAATTTTTAATTTTTTTGAAAATTTGGAAGAATTTTTAACGTTCTTGAATTTTTGAAAATTTTTGAAAAATTTTGATAGTTTTTGGAATTTCGACGAGTTTTGAAAATTGTTGAAATTTTTGGAAATTTTGAAGTTTTTGAAAATTTTGAAATTTTTTGGAATTCGACGATTTTTGAAAATTTTGAAGAATTTTTAAAAATTTAAAAAATTTTGATGACTCTAACAAATTCTTAAATTTCCTTTAATTATTGAACTTATTGTACTGCTAGTTGGGAACGGTGAGCCTGCAGATGCAACCTAGAGGATGCCGTGGTTGACAGATGTGTAGCCTCGAGCCTATCGGTGCTGCCTGTGGGATTATACTAAATCATTGTAAGTTTTGAGGAATTTACAAAATGTTAAGGAAATTTTCAGAATTTTTGGAATTTCGACAAATTTTTAAATTTTTTTCAAAATTTGGAAGAATTTTTAACGTTTTTGAAATTTTTGAAAGTTTTTGAAAATTTCGAAATTTTTGATTAATTTTTGAAAATTTTGAAATTTCTTAAATGTTTTGGAATTTGGACAATTTTTTTTTTAATTTTTCAAAATTTTGAAAATTTTTGAAAATTTTCCATTTGTTGAAAATTTTTGAAATTTTTGAAAATTTTGAAGTTTTTGAAAACATTTGAATATTTAGAAAATTTTTGAAAATTTTGAAATTTTTTGGTATTTCGACGATTTTTCAAAATTTTGACAAGTTTTTTAAAATTTAAAATATTTTGCTCTCTAACAAATTCTTAAATTTCCTTTAATTATTGAACATATTGTTCTGCTAGTTTGGAGTGGCGTGCTTGCGAAGCAACCTAGAGGATGCCGTGGTTGACAGATGTGTAGCCTGGAGCCTATCGGTGCTGCCAGGGGGAGTAAAGGAAATAATTAAAAAATTTTGAGTTTTAGGAATTTCGACGAGTTTTGAAAATTTTTGAAATTTATGGAAATTTTGCATTTTTTTGAAAATTTATAAATTTTTTGAAAATTTTGTTTTTGAAAATTATAGAAAATTTTGAAAATTTTTGAAAATTTTGAAATTTTTTGGAATTTCGACGTTTTTTGAAAATTTATTCAAAATTTTGTAATTTTTGAAAATTTTTGAAAATTTTGAAATTTTTTGCAAATTCGACGATATTTGAAAATTTTTCAAAATTTTTGAAAATTTTGGATTTTTAGAAAATTTTTTAAATTTTTGAAAATTTTTTAAATTGTTAAAAATTTTTTAAATTTATGAAGATTTTTTAAATTTTTGAAAGTTTTTTAAAATTTTGAAATTTTTTGAAATTTTTTGGAATTTCCACGATTTTTGAAAATTTTGACGAATTTTTTAAGATTTAAAAAATTTAGATAACTCTAACAATTTCTTAAATTACCTTTAATTATTGAATTTATTGTACTGCTTGTTTGGAGCTGCGAGCCTGCAGGTGCAACATGGAGAATGCCGTGGTTGACAGATGTGTAGCCTGAAGCCTATCGGTGCTGCCAGGGAGAGTATAGGAAATAATTGAAATTTTTATGAATTTAGAAAAAGTTAGGAAATATGCAGAATTTTTGGAATTTCGACAAAATTTTTAATTTTTTTTGAAAAATTTGGAAGAATTTTTAACGTTTTTGAAATTTTTGAAAATTTTTGGAAATTTTGAAAATTTTTGAAAATTTTGAAATTTTTGAAAATTTTTGAAGAATATGAAATTTTTTGGAATTTCGACGATTTTTGAAAAATTTTTAAGTTTTTGGAAATTTTGGATTATTTTGAAAATTTTTCAATTTTTTTGAAAATTTCGAAGTTTGAAAATTTTTGAAAATTTTGGATTTTTCGAGAATTTTTTAAAAATTTTGAAAATTTTGAAATTTTTTGGGATTTCGACTATTTCTGAAAATTTTGACGAATTCTTTTAAAATTTAAAAAATATTGATAATTTTAACAAATTAAATTTCCTTTAAGTTTTGAACTTATTGTAGTGCCAGTTGGTAGCGGCGAGCCTGCAGATGCAACCCAGAGAATGCCGTGGTTGAAATGTGTAGCCTCGAGCCTAATGGTGCTGCCAGGGAGAGTATGGGAAATCATTGAAATTTTTGAGGAATTTACAAAATTCTAGGAAATTTTCAGAATTTTATATGGAATTTCGACAAATGTTTTAAATTTTTTGAAAATTTGGAAGAATTTTTAACGTTTTTGAAATTCTTCAAAATTTTCCAATATTTTTAAATTTTTGAAAATTTTTCAAATTTGTAAAATTTTTGAAAATTTTTTAAAATTTTGAAATTTTTTGGAATTTGGACTATTTTTGAAAACTTTGATAATTTTTAAATTTTTGAAAATTTTTAAAATTTAGGATTTTTTGAAGATTTTTTAAATTTTTGAAAATTTTGGGTTTTTAGAAAGTTTTTGAAAATTTTGAAAATTTTTTAAATTTTGAAATTTTTTGGAATTTCGACGATTTTTGAAAATTTTTACAAATTTTTTAAAATTTAAAAAATTTTGATAACTCTAACAAATTAATTTTCTTTAATTATTGAACTTAATGTACTGCTAGTTTGGAGCGGCGAACCTGCATATGCAACCTAGAGGATGCCGTGGCTGACGTGTAGTCTCGAGCCTATCGGTGCTGCAAGGGGGAGTTTGGAAAGCAATGAAATTTTTGAGGAATTTACAAAATGTTTGGAAATTTTCAGAATTTTTGGAATTTCGACAAGATTTTTAAAATTTTTGAAAATGTGGAAGAATTGTTAACGTTTTTGAAAGTTTTGAAAATTTTTAAAAACTTAGAAATTCTTGAAAATTTTTGAAAATTTTGAAATTTTTGAAAATTTTATCAAAATTTTGAAATTTCTTGGAATTTGGAGGAATTTTGAAAATTTTTGAAAATTTTGAAGTTTTTGAAAATTTTTGAAAATTTTGAAAATATTTGAAAATTTTGAAATTTTTTGGAATTTCGACGATTTTTGAAAATTTTGACCAATTTTTTAAAATTTAAAAAAATTTTGATAACTACTAAATTCTTAAATTTCATTTAATTTTTGAACTTGTACTGCTAGTTCGGAGCGGCGAGTCTGCAGATGCAACCTAGAGGATGACGTGGTTGACAGATGTGTAGCCTGGAGCCTACCGGTGCTGCCAGGGGGAGTATAGGAAATAATTGAAATTTGTGAGGAATTTAGAAAAAGTTAGTAAATTTGCAGAATTTTTGGAATTTTGACAAAATTTTTAGTTTTTTTTTTTAAATTTGGAAGAATTTTTAACGTTTTTGAAATTTTTGAAAACTTTTGAAAAATTTTGATAGTTTTAAGAATTACGAGGAGTTTTGAAAATTTTGAAAATTTTTTAAAGTTTTGGAAATTTTGGATTTTTTTGAAATTCATAAATTTTTTGAAAATTTTGAAGTTTTTGAAAATTTTTGAAAATTTTGAAATATTTGAAAATTTTGAAATTTTTTTGGACTTTCGATGATTTTTGAAAATTTTGACGAATTTTTAAAAATTAAAAAAATTTTGATAACTCTTAAATTCTTAAATTTCATTTAATTTTTCAACTTGTACTGATAGTTCGGAGCGGAGAGTCTGCAGATGCAACCTAGAGGATGCCGTGGTTGTCGGATGTGTAGCCTGGAGCCTATAGGTGCTGCCAGGGGGAGTAGAGGAAATAATTGAAATTTTTGAGGAATTTAGAAAAAGTTAGGAAATTTCCAGACTTTCTGGAATTTCGACAAAATTTTTAATTTTTTTGAAAATTTGGAAGAATTTTTAACGTTCTTGAATTTTTGAAAATTTTTGAAAAATTTTGATGGTTTTTGGAATTTCGACGAGTTTTGAAAATTGTTGAAATTTTTGGAAATTTTGAAGTTTTTGAAAATTTTGAAATTTTTTGGAATTCGACGATTTTTGAAAATTTTGAAGAATTTTTAAAAATTTAAAAAATTTTGATGACTCTAACAAATTCTTAAATTTCCTTTAATTATTGAACTTATTGTACTGCTAGTTGGGAACGGTGAGCCTGCAGATGCAACCTAGAGGATGCCGTGGTTGACAGATGTGTAGCCTCGAGCCTATCGGTGCTGCCTGTGGGATTATACTAAATCATTGTAAGTTTTGAGGAATTTACAAAATGTTAAGGAAATTTTCAGAATTTTTGGAATTTCGACAAATTTTTAAATTTTTTTCAAAATTTGGAAGAATTTTTAACGTTTTTGAAATTTTTGAAAGTTTTTGAAAATTTCGAAATTTTTGATTAATTTTTGAAAATTTTGAAATTTCTTAAATTTTTTGGAATTTGGACAATTTTTTTTTTAATTTTTCAAAATTTTGAAAATTTTTGAAAATTTTCCATTTGTTGAAAATTTTTGAAATTTTTGAAAATTTTGAAGTTTTTGAAAACATTTGAATATTTAGAAAATTTTTGAAAATTTTGAAATTTTTTGGTATTTCGACGATTTTTCAAAATTTTGACAAGTTTTTTAAAATTTAAAATATTTTGCTCTCTAACAAATTCTTAAATTTCCTTTAATTATTGAACATATTGTTCTGCTAGTTTGGAGTGGCGTGCTTGCGAAGCAACCTAGAGGATGCCGTGATTGACAGATGTGTAGCCTGGAGCCTATCGGTGCTGCCAGGGGGAGTAAAGGAAATAATTAAAAAATTTTGATAGTTTTAGGAATTTCGACGAGTTTTGAAAATTTTTGAAATTTATGGAAATTTTGCATTTTTTTGAAAATTTATAAATTTTTTGAAAATTTTGTTTTTGAAAATTATAGAAAATTTTGAAAATTTTTGAAAATTTTGAAATTTTTTGGAATTTCGACGTTTTTTGAAAATTTATTCAAAATTTTGTAATTTTTGAAAATTTTTGAAAATTTTGAAATTTTTTGCAAATTCGACGATATTTGAAAATTTTTCAAAATTTTTGAAAATTTTGGATTTTTAGAAAATTTTTTAAATTTTTGAAAATTTTTTAAATTGTTAAAAATTTTTTAAATTTATGAAAATTTTTTAAATTTTTGAAAGTTTTTTAAAATTTTGAAATTTTTTGAAATTTTTTGGAATTTCCACGATTTTTGAAAATTTTGACGAATTTTTTAAGATTTAAAAAATTTAGATAACTCTAACAATTTCTTAAATTACCTTTAATTATTGAATTAATTGTACTGCTTGTTTGGAGCTGCGAGCCTGCAGGTGCAACATGGAGAATGCCGTGGTTGACAGATGTGTAGCCTGAAGCCTATCGGTGCTGCCAGGGAGAGTATAGGAAATAATTGAAATTTTTATGAATTTAGAAAAAGTTAGGAAATATGCAGAATTTTTGGAATTTCGACAAAATTTTTAATTTTTTTTGAAAAATTTGGAAGAATTTTTAACGTTTTTGAAATTTTTGAAAATTTTTGGAAATTTTGAAAATTTTTGAAAATTTTGAAATTTTTGAAAATTTTTGAAGAATATGAAATTTTTTGGAATTTCGACGATTTTTGAAAAATTTTTAAGTTTTTGGAAATTTTGGATTATTTTGAAAATTTTTCAATTTTTTTGAAAATTTCGAAGTTTGAAAATTTTTGAAAATTTTGGATTTTTCGAGAATTTTTTAAATTTTTGAAAATTTTGAAATTTTTGAAAATTTTTGAAAATTTTCAAAGTTTTTGAAAATTTTGAAATTTTTTGGGATTTCGACTATTTCTGAAAATTTTGACGAATTCTTTTAAAATTTAAAAAATATTGATAATTTTAACAAATTAAATTTCCTTTAAGTTTTGAACTTATTGTAGTGCCAGTTGGTAGCGGCGAGCCTGCAGATGCAACCCAGAGAATGCCGTGGTTGAAATGTGTAGCCTCGAGCCTAATGGTGCTGCCAGGGAGAGTATGGGAAATCATTGAAATTTTTGAGGAATTTACAAAATTCTAGGAAATTTTCAGAATTTTATATGGAATTTCGACAAATGTTTTAAATTTTTTGAAAATTTGGAAGAATTTTTAACGTTTTTGAAATTTTTCAAAATTTTCCAATATTTTTAAATTTTTGAAAATTTTTCAAATTTGTAAAATTTTTGAAAATTTTTTAAAATTTTGAAATTTTTTGGAATTTGGACTATTTTTGAAAACTTTGATAATTTTTAAATTTTTGAAAATTTTTAAAATTTAGGATTTTTTGAAGATTTTTAAATTTTTGAAAATTTTGGGTTTTTAGAAAGTTTTTGAAAATTTTGAAAATTTTTTAAATTTTGAAATTTTTTGGAATTTCGACGATTTTTGAAAATTTTTACAAATTTTTTAAAATTTAAAAAATTTTGATAACTCTAACAAATTAATTTTCTTTAATTATTGAACTTAATGTACTGCTAGTTTGGAGCGGCGAACCTGCATATGCAACCTAGAGGATGCCGTGGCTGACGTGTAGTCTCGAGCCTATCGGTGCTGCAAGGGGGAGTTTGGAAAGCAATGAAATTTTTGAGGAATTTACAAAATGTTTGGAAATTTTCAGAATTTTTGGAATTTCGACAAGATTTTTAAAATTTTTGAAAATGTGGAAGAATTGTTAACGTTTTTGAAAGTTTTGAAAATTTTTAAAAACTTAGAAATTCTTGAAAATTTTTGAAGAAAATTTTGAAATTTTTGAAAATTTTATCAAAATTTTGAAATTTCTTGGAATTTGGAGGAATTTTAAAAATTTTTGAAAATTTTGAAGTTTTTGAAAATTTTTGAAAATTTTGAAAATATTTGAAAATTTTGAAATTTTTTGGAATTTCGACGATTTTTGAAATTTTGACCAATTTTTTAAAATTTAAAAAAATTTTGATAACTACTAAATTCTTAAATTTCATTTAATTTTTGAACTTGTACTGCTAGTTCGGAGCGGCGAGTCTGCAGATGCAACCTAGAGGATGACGTGGTTGACAGATGTGTAGCCTGGAGCCTACCGGTGCTGCCAGGGGGAGTATAGGAAATAATTGAAATTTGTGAGGAATTTAGAAAAAAGTTAGTAAATTTGCAGAATTTTTGGAATTTTGACAATATTGTTAGTTTTTTTTTTAAATTTGGAAGAATTTTTAACGTTTTGAAATTTTTGAAAACTTTTGAAAAATTTTGATAGTTTTAAGAATTACGAGGAGTTTTGAAAATTTTGAAAATTTTTTAAAGTTTTGGAAATTTTGGATTTTTTGAAATTTATAAATTTTTTGAAAATTTTGAAGTTTTTGAAAATTTTTGAAAATTTTGAAATATTTGAAAATTTTGAAATTTTTTTGGAATTTCGACGATTTTTGAAAATTTTGACGAATTTTTAAAAATTTAAAAAATTTTGATAACTCTTAAATTCTTAAATTTCATTTAATTTTTCAACTTGTACTGATAGTTCGGAGCGGCGAGTCTGCAGATGCAACCTAGAGGATGCCGTGGTTGACAGATGTGTAGCCTGGAGCCTATAGGTGCTGCCAGGGGGAGTAGAGGAAATAATTGAAATTTTTGAGGAATTTAGAAAAAGTTAGGAAATTTACAGAATTTCTGGAATTTCGGCAAAATTTTTAATTTTTTTGAAAATTTGGAAGGATATTTAACGTTCTTGAATTTTTGAAAATTTTTGAAAAATTTTGATAGTTTTAGGAATTTCGACGAGTTTTGAAAATTGTTGAAATTTTTGGAAATTTTTTATTTTTTTGAAATTTATAAATTTTTTGAAATTTTGAAGTTTTTGAATATTATTGAAAATTTTGAAAATTTTTGAAAATTTTGAAATTTTTTGGAATTTCGACGATTTTGAAAATTGTGAAGGATTTTTAAAAATTTAAAAAATATTGATACCTTACAAATTCTTAAATTTCCTTTAATTATTGAACTTATTGTACTGCTAGTTGGAGCGGTAAGCCTGCAGATGCAGCCTACATGATGAGGTGTCTGACATGTGTAGCCTCGAGCCTATCGGTGCTACCAGGGGGAGTATTCGAAATTATTGAAATTATTTAGGAATTTACAAAATGTTAGGACATTTTCAGAATTTTTGGAATTCCGACAAATTTTTAAAATTTTTTTAAAATTTGGAAGAATTTTTACGTTTTTGATATTTTGAAAATTTTTTAAAATTATGAAATTTTTGAAAATTTTTGATAATTTTGAATTTTTTTTTAAATTTTTGAAAGTTTTCAAATTTTTTGGAATTGGACGATTTTTGAAAATTTTTGACATTTTTAAATTTTAAAATTTTTCAAAATTTTCAAATTTTTGAAAAATTTTCAAAATTTTTAAATTTTTTTAAATTTTTTTAAATTTTTGAAAATTTAAAAAAATTTTTGAAAATTTTGAAATTTTTTGGAATTTCGACGATTTTTTGAAAATTTTGACAAGTTTTTAAAATTTAAAATATTTTGATAACTCAAATTCTTAAATTTCCTTTAATTATTGAACTAATTGTACTGCTAGTTGGAAGCGGCGACTCTGCAGATGCAACTTAATAGGATGCCGTGGTTGACAGTTGTGTAGCCTCGTGCCTACCGGTGCTGCTATGGGAGTATTCGAAATCATTGAAATTTTTGATGAATTAACAAAATGTTAGGAAATTTTCAGAATTTTTGGAATTTCGACAAATTTTTAAAATTTTTTCAAAATTTGGAAGAATTTTTAACGTTTTTGAAATTTTGAAAATTTTGAAATTTTTGAAAATATTTGAAAATTTTGAAATTTTTTGGATTTTGGACAATTTCTGAAAATTCTTGATAAGTTTTCAAAATTTTGAAATTTTGAAATTTTTTGAAAATTTAGAAATTTTTTGAAAATTTTGAAATTTTATTGGAATTTGGACGATTTTTTAAATTTTTTTAAATATTTGAAAATTTTGAAATTTTTGAAAATTTTGAAAATTATAGAAAATTTTGAAAATTTTGAAAATTTTGAAATTTTTTGGAATTTCGACGATTTTTGAAATTTTGACAAGTTTTTTAAAATTTAAAATATTTTGATAACTCAAATTCTTAAATTTCCTTTAATTATTGAACTTATTGTACTGCTAGTTTGGAGCTGCGTGCCTGCAGATACAACCTAGAGGATGCCGTGGTTGACAGATGTGTAGCCTCGAGCCTATCTGTGCTGCCTTTGTGAGTATTCGAAATCATTGAAATTTTTTAGAATTTACAAAATGTTAGGAAATTTGCAGAATTTTGGAATTTCGACAAAATTTTTAGTTCTTTTTGAAAATTTGAAGGATTTTTAACGCTTTTGAAAGTTTTGAAAATTTTTGAAAATTATGAAAATTTTTCAAAATTTTGAAATGTTTTAAAATTTTTGAAAAATTTTGATAGTTTTAAGAATTGCGAGGAGTTTTGAAATTTTTGAAACTTTTAAAATTCTTGAAAATTTTGGATTTTTTTTGAAAACTTATAAATATTTTTGAAAATTTTGAAGTTTTTGAAAATTTTTGAAAATTTTGAAAATATATGAAAATTTTGAAATTATTTGGAATTTCGACGATTTTGAAAAAATTGACGAATTTTTAAAAAATTAAAAAACTTTTGATAACTCTTAAATTTTTAAATTTCATTTAATTTTTAATCTTGTACTGCTAGATCGGAGCGGCGAGTCTGCAGATGCAACATAGAGGATGCCCTGTTTGACAGATGTGTAGCCTGGAGCCTATCGGTGCTGCCAGTGGGAGTATAGGAAATAATTGAAATTTTTTAGGAATTTAGAAAAAGTTAGGAAATTTGCAGAATTTTTGGAATTTTGA
Organism: Periplaneta americana; assembly: GCF_040183065.1. NCBI lineage: Eukaryota > Metazoa > Arthropoda > Insecta > Blattodea > Blattidae > Periplaneta > Periplaneta americana. The sequence goes on from NC_091131.1 coordinate 150,117,755, forward strand.
CAAAATTTTTATTCTTTTTTTTAAATTTGGAAGAATTTTTAACGTTCTCGAAATTTTTGAAAATTTTTGAAAAATTTTGATAGTTTTAGGAATATCGATGAGTTTTGAAAGTTGTTGAAATTTTTGGAAATTTTGGATTTTTTCAAAATTTATAAATATTTTGAAAATTTTGAAGTTTTGAAAATTTTTCAAATTTTGAAAATTTTTGAAAATTTTGCATCTTTTGAAAATATTTGAAATTTTTTGAAAATTTTGAAGTTTTTGAAAATTATTGAAAATTTTGAAAATTTTTGAAAATTTTTTAAATATTTTGGAATTTCGACGATTTTTGAAAATTTTGAAGACTTTTTAAAAATTGAAAAAATTTTGATAACTAACAAATTCTTAAATTTCCTTTAATTATTGAAATTAATGTACTGCTAGTTGGGACCCGTGAGCCTGCAAATGCAACCTAGAGGATTCCGTGGTTGACATGTGTAGCCTCGAGCCTATCTGTGCTGCCTTTGTGAGTTTTCGAAATCATTGAAATTTTTGAGGAATTTACAAAATGTTAGGAAATTTTGAGAATTTTTGGAATTTCGACAAATTTTAAAATTTTTTCAAAATATGGAAGAATTTTAACGTTTTTGAAAATTTTGAAATTTTTGAAATTTTTGAAAATTTTGAAATTTTTTGCAATATGGACGATGTCTGAAAATTTTTTAAAATTGTTCAAAATTTTAAAATTTTTTAAATTTTTTGAAAATTGTGAAATTTTTTGGAATTTGGACAATTTTTTTTTTAATTATTCAAATATTTGAAAATTTTTTAAAATTTTGCATTTTTTTTAAATTTTTGCATTTTTTGAAAATTTGTGAAATTTTTGAAAATTTTGAAGTTTTGAAAACTTTGAAAATTTTGAAAATTTTGAAAATTTTGAAATTTTTTGTAATTTCGACGATTTTTTAAATTTTTGACAAGTTTTTTTAAAATTTAAAATATTTTGATAACTCTAACAGATTCTTAAATTTCCTTCAAATATTGAACTTTTTGTACTGCTAGTTTGGAGCGGCGTGCCTCCAGATGCAGCCTAGAGGCATCCTGGTTGACAGATGTGTAGCCTGGAGCCTATCGGTGCTGCCAGGGGGAGTAAAGGAAATAATTGTAATTTTTGAGGAATTTAGAAATAAGTTAGGAAACTTCCAGAATTTTTAGAATTTCGATAGAATTTTTAGTTTTTTTTTTTAAATTTGGAAGGATTTTTAACGTTTTTGAAATTTTTGAAAATTTTGAAAATTTTTGAAAACTATGAAAATTTTTTAAAATTTTGAAAATTTTTGAAAACTTTTGAAAAATTTTTGTTAGTTTTAAAAATTACGATGGGTTTTGAAAATTTTGGAAGTTTTTTAAATTTTTGGAAATTTTGGATTTTTTTGAAAATTTATAAATTTTTTGAAAATTTGAGTTTTTGAAAATTTTTGAAAATTTTGAAATATTGAAAATTTTGAAATTTTTTTGAATTTCGACGATTTTTGAAAATTTTTACGAATTTTTAAGAATTTGAAAAATTTTGATAACTTTCAAATTCTTAAATTTTAATTTAATTTTTTAACTTGTACTGCTAGTTTGGAGCGGTGAGCCTGCAGATGCAACCTACAGGATGTCTGACATGTGTAGCCTCGAGCCTATCGGTGCTGCCAGGGGGAGTATTCGAAGTCATTGAAATTTTTTTTGAATTTAGAAAAAGTAGGAAATTTGCAGAAATTTTGGAATTTCGAGAAAATTTTTTGTTTTTTGAAAATTTGGAAGGATTTGTAACGTTTTTGAAATTTTTGAAAATTTTTGAAAATTTTGAAAATTTTTGAAAATCTTGAAAATTTTTGAAAATTATGAAAATTGTTTAAAATTTTGAAATTTTTGAAAACTTGAAAATTTTGAGTTTGAGAATTACGAGTTTTGAAAACTTTGGAAGTTTTTTTAAATTATTGGAAATTTTGGATTTTTTGAAAATTTATAAATTTTTTGAAAATTTTGAAGTATTTTAAAATTTTTGAAAATTTTGAAAATATTTGAAAATATTGAAATTATTTGGAATTTCGACGATTTTTGAAAATTTTGACGAATTTTTAAAATTTTAAAAACTTTTGATAACTCTCAAATTCTTAAATTTCATTTAATTTCGAACTTGTACTGCTAGTTTGGAGCGGCGTGCCTGCAAATGCAACCTAGATGGTGCCGTGGTTGACAGATGTGTAGCTGGAGCCTATCGGTGCTGCCAGAGGGAGTACAAGAATAATTGAAATATTTGAGAAATTTAGAAAAAGTTAGGAAATTTGCAGAATTTTTGGAATTTCGACAAAATTTTTAGTTTTATTTGAAAATTTGGAAGGACTTTTAACGCTTTTGAAAATTTTGAAATTTTTGAAAACTTTTGAAAATTTTTCAAAATTTTGAAATTTTTTGAATTTGGACACCTGAAAATTTTTGAAAATTGTTCACAAATTTGAAATTTTAGAAATATTTTGAAAATATTGCAATTTTTTGGAATTTGGACAATTTTTTTTTTAATTTTTCAAATTTTTGAAAATTTTTGAAAATTTTGCATTTTTTGGAAATTTTTGCATTTTTTTGAAAATTTTTGAAATTTGTGAAAATTTTGAAGTTTTTGAAAACTTTTGAAAATTTTGAAAATTTTTGAAATTTTGAAATTTTTGGAATTTCGACGATTTTTTAAATTTTTGGCAAGTTTTTTAAAATTTAAAATATTCTGATAACTCTAACAAATTCTTAAATTTCCTTTAATTATTGAACTTTTTGTACTGCTAGTTTGGAGCGGCGTGCCTGCAGATGCAACCTAGAGGATGCCGTGGTTGACATGTGTAGCCTGGAGCCTATCGGTGATGCCAGGGAGAGTATAGGAAATATTGAAATTTTTGAGGATTAGAAAAAGTTAGAAATTTACAGAAATTTTGGAATTTTGACAAAATTTTTAATTTTTTTGAAAATTTGGAAGAATTTTTAAACGTTCTCGAAGTTTTTGAAAATTCTTGAAAAATTTTGATAGTTTTACGAATTTCGACGAGTTTTGAAAATTGTTGAAATTTTGGAAATTTTGGATTTTTTCAAAATTTATAAATGTTTTGAAAATTTTGAAGTTTTTGAAAATTTTTCAAAATTTTGAAAATTTTTGAAAATTTTGCATCTTTTGAAAATATTTGAAATTTTTTAAAATTTGAAGTTTTTGAAAATTATTGAAAATTTTCAAAATTTTTGGAAATTTTGAAATATTTTTGAATTTCGACGATTTCTCAAAATTTTGAAGGCATTTTGAAAATTTTGAAGTTTTTGAAAAATTTTGAAAATTTGAAGATATTTGAAAATTCGACGATTTTTTAAAATTTTGAAGAATTTTTAAAAATATAAAAAATTTTGATATCTCTAACATTTTCTTAAATTTCCTTTAATTATTAAACTTATTGTACTGCTAGTTGAGAGCGGTGACCCTGCAGATGCAAACCTAGAGGATGTCTGACATGAGTAGCCTCGAGCCTACCGGTGCTGCCAGGGGGAGTATTCGAAATCATTGAAATTTTTTGGAATTTACAAAATGTTAGGAAATTTTCAGAATTTTTGGAATTTCGACAAATTTTTTAATTTTTTGAAAATTTGGAAGAATTTTTACGTTTTTGATATTTAAAAAGAATTTTTAAAATATTGAAATTTTTGAAAATATTTGAAAATTTTCAATTATTTGAAAATTTTGAAATTTTTAATTTTTTTTGGAATTTGGACGATTTTTGAAAATTTTGAAATTTTTGAAAATTATTGAAAATTTTGCATTTTTGAAAATTTTGAAATTTTTGAAAATTTGGAAGTTTCTGAAAACTTTTGAAAATTTTGAAAGTTTAAGGAAATTTTGAAATTTTTTGGAATTTCGACGATTTTTGAAAATTTTGACAAGTTTTTTAAATTTAAAATATTTTGATAACTCTAACAAATTCTTCAATTTCCTTTAATTATTGAACTTATTGTACTGCTAGTTTGGAGCGGCGTGCCTGCAATGCAACCTAGATGGTGCCGTGGTTGACAGATGTGTAGCCTGGAGCCTATCGGTGCTGCCAGAGGGAGTACAAGAAATAATTGAAATATTTGAGAAATTTAGAAAAAGTTAGGAAATTTGCAGAATTTTTGAATTTCGACAAAATTTTTAGTTTTTTTTGAAAATTTGGAAGGATTTTTAACGCTTTTGAAAATTTTGAAATTTTTGAAAACTTTTGAAAATTTTTCAAAATTTTGAAATATTTTGGAATTTGGACACCTGAAAATTTTTGAAAATTGTTCACAAATTTGAAATTTTAGAATATTTTGAAAATATTGCAATTTTTGGAATTTGGACAATTTTTTTTTTAATCTTTTCAAATTTTTGAAAATTTTTGAAAATTTTGCATTTTTTGAAATTTTTGCATTTTTTGAAAATTTTTGAAATTTGTGAAAATTTGAAGTTTTTGAAAACTTTTGAAAATTTTGAAAATTTTTGAAAATTTGAAATTTTTTGGAATTTCGACGATTTTTAAATTTTTGGCAAGTTTTTTAAAATTTAAAGTATTCTGATAACTCTAACAAATTCTTAAATTTCCTTTAATTATTGAACTTTTTGTACTGCTAGTTTGGAGCGGCGTGCCTGCAGATGCAACCTAGAGGATGCCGTGGTTGACATGTGTAGCCTGGAGCCTATCGGTGATGCCAGGGAGAGTATAGGAATAATTGAATTTTTGAGGAATTTAGAAAAAGTTAGGAAATTTACAGAAATTTTGGAATTTTGACAAATTTTTAATTTTTTTTGAAAATTTGGAAGAATTTTTAACGTTCTCGAAGTTTTTGAAAATTCTTGAAAAATTTTGATAGTTTTACGAATTTCGACGAGTTTTGAAAATTGTTGAAATTTTTGGAAATTTTGGATTTTTTTCAAAATTTATAAATGTTTGAAAATTTTGAAGTTTTGAAAATTTTTCAAAATTTTGAAAATTTTGAAAATTTTGCATCTTTTGAAAATATTTGAAATTTTTTTAAAATTTTGAAGTTTTTGAAAATTATTGAAAATTTTCAAAATTTTTGGAAATTTTGAAATATTTTTGAATTTCGACGATTTCTCAAAATTTTGAAGGCATTTTGAAAATTTTGAAGTTTTTGAAAAATTTTGAAAATTTTGAAGATATTTGAAAATTTCGACGATTTTTTAAAATTTTGAAGAATTTTTAAAAATATAAAAAATTTTGATATCTCTAACATTTTCTTAAATTTCCTTTAATTATTAAACTTATTGTACTGCTAGTTGAGAGCGGTGACCATGCAGATGCAACCTAGAGGATGTCTGACATGAGTAGCCTCGAGCCTACCGGTGCTGCCCAGGGGAGTATTCGATATCATTGAAATTGTTTGGAATTTACAAAATGTTAGGAAATTTTCAGAATTTTTGGAATTTCGATAAATTTTTTAAATTTTTTGAAAATTTGAAGAATTTTTACGTTTTTGATATTTAAAAAAATTTTATAAAATATTGAAATTTTTGAAAATATTTTGAAAATTTCAATTATTTGAAAATTTTTGAAAATTTTTAATTTTTTTTGGAATTTGGACGATTTTTGAAAATTTTTGAAATTTTTGAAAATTATTGAAAATTTTGCATTTTTTGAAAATTTTTGAAATTTTGAAAATTTGGAAGTTTCTGAAAACTTTTGAAATTTTGAAAGTTTAAAGAAATTTTGAAATTTTTTGGAATTTCGACGATTTTTGAAAATTTTGACAAGTTTTTTAAAATTTAAAGTATTTTGATAACTCTAACAAATTCTTCAATTTCCTTTAATTATTGAACTTATTGTACTGCTAGTTTGGAGCGCGTGCCTGCAAATGCAACCTAGATGTGCCGTGGTTGACAGATGTGTAGCCTGGAGCCTATCGGTGCTGCCAAAGGGAGTACAAGAAATAATTGAAATATTTGAGAAATTTAGAAAAAAGTTAGGAAATTTGCAGAATTTTTGGAATTTCGACAAATTTTTAGTTTTTTTTGAAAATTTGGAAGGATTTTTAACGCTTTTGAAAATTTTGAAATTATTGAAAACTTTTGAAAATTTTTCAAAATTTTGAAATTTTTTGGAATTTGGACACCTGAAAATTTTTGAAAATTGTTCAAAAATTTGAAATTTTAGAAATATTTTGAAAATATTGCAATTTTTTGGAATTTGGACAATTTTTTTTTTAATTTTTCAAATTTTTGAAAATTTTTGAAAATTTTGCATTTTTTGAAAATTTTTGCATTTTTTGAAAATTTTTGAAATTTGTGAAAATTTTGAAAATTTTTGAAAAATTTTGAAATTTTTTGGAATTTCGACGATTTTTAAATTTTTGGCAAGTTTTTTAAAATTTAAAATATTCTGATAACTCTAACAAATTCTTAAATTTCCTTTAATTATTGAACTTTTTGTACTGCTAGTTTGGAGCGGCGTGCCTGCAGATGCAACCTAGAGGATGCCGTGGTTGACATGTGTAGCCTGGAGCCTATCGGTGATGCCAGGGAGAGTATAGGGAAATAATTGAAATTTTTGAGGAATTTAGAAAAAAGTTAGGAAATTTGCAGAAATTTTTGGAATTTTGACAAATTTTTAATTTTTTGAAAATTTGGAAGAATTTTTAACGTTCTCGAAGTTTTTGAAAATTTTTCAAAAATTTTGATAGTTTTACGAATTTCGACGAGTTTTGAAAATTGTTGAAATTTTTGAAATTTTGGATTTTTTTCAAAATTTATAAATGTTTTGAAAATTTTGAAGTTTTTGAAAATTTTTCAAAATTTTGAAAAATTTTTGAAAATTTTGAAAATTTTGAAAATTTTGCATCTTTTGAAAATATTTGAAATTTTTTTAAAATTTTGAAGTTTTTGAAAATTATTGAAAATTTTCAAAAATTTTGGAAATTTTGAAATATTTTTGAATTTCGACGATTTTTGAAAATTTTGAAGGCATTTTGAAAATTTTGAAGTTTTTGAAAAATTTTGAAAATTTTGAAGATATTTGAAAATTTCGACGATTTTTAAAAATTTTGAAGAATTTTTAAAAATATAAAAAATTTTGATATCTCTAACAAATTCTTAAATTTCCTTTAATTATTAAACTTATTGTACTGCTAGTTGGCAGCGGTGACCCTGCAGATGCAACCTAGAGGGATGTCTGACATGAGTAGCCTCCCTCGAGCCTACCGGTGCTGCCAGGGGGAGTATTCGAAATCATTGAAATTTTTTGGAATTTACAAAATGTTAGGAAATTTTCAGAATTTTTGGAATTTCGACAAATTTTTTAAAATTTTTGAAAATTTGGAAGAATTTTTACGTTTTGATATTTAAAGAATTTTTAAAATATTGAAATTTTTGAAAATATTTGAAAATTTTCAATTATTTGAAAATTTTTGAAAATTTTTAATTTTTTTTGGAATTTGGACGATTTTTGAAAATTTTTGAAATTTTTGAAAATTATTGAAAATTTTGCATTTTTTGAAAATTTTGAAATTTTTGAAAATTTGGAAGTTTCTGAAAACTTTTGAAAATTTTGAAAGTTTATGGAAATTTTGAAATTTTTTGGAATTTCGACGATTTTTGAAAATTTTGACAAGTTTTTTAAAATTTAAAATATTTTGATAACTCTAACAAATTCTTCAATTTCCTTTAATTATTGAACTTATTGTACTGCTAGTTTGGAGCGGCGTGCCTGCAAATGCAACCTAGATGGTGCCGTGGTTGACAGATGTGTAGCCTGGAGCCTATCGGTGCTGCCAGAGGGAGTACAAGAAATAATTGAAATATTTGAGAAATTTAGAAAAAGTTAGGAAATTTGCAGAATTTTTGGAATTTCGACAAAATTTTTAGTTTTTTTTTGAAAATTTGGAAGGATTTTTAACGCTTTTGAAAATTTTGAAATTTTTGAAAACTTTTGAAAATTTTTCAAAATTTTGAAATTTTTTGGAATTTGGACACCTGAAAATTTTTGAAAATTGTTCACAAATTTGAAATTTTAGAAATATTTTGAAAATATTGCAATTTTTTGGAATTTGGACAATTTTTTTTTTAATTTTTCAAATTTTTGAAAATTTTTGAAAATTTTGCGTTTTTTGAAAATTTTTGCATTTTTTGAAAATTTTTAATATTTTTTAAAAATTTTGAAGTTTTTGAAAACTTTTGAAAATTTTGAAAATTTTTGAAAATTTTGAAATTTTTTTTAATTTCGACGATTTTTTAAATTTTTGGCAAGTTTTTTAAAATTTAAAATATTCTGATAACTCTAACAAATTCTTAAATTTCCTTTAATTATTGAACTTTTTGTACTGCTAGTTTGGAGCGGCGTGCCTGCAGATGCAACCTAGAGGATGCCGTGGTTGACATGTGTAGCCTGGAGCCTATCGGTGATGCCAGGGAGAGTATAGGAAATAATTGAAATTTTTGAGGAATTTAGAAAAAGTTAGGAAATTTGCAGAAATTTTGGAATTTTGACAAAATTTTTAATTTTTTTGAAAATTTGGAAGAATTTTTAACGTTCTCGAAGTTTTTGAAAATTTTTGAAAAATGTTGATAGTTTTACGAATTTCGACGAGTTTTGAAAATTGTTGAAATTTTTGCAAATTTTGGATTTTTTTCAAAATTTATAAATGTTTTGAAAATTTTGAAGTTTTTGAAAATTTTTCAAAATTTTGAAAATTTTTGAAAATTTTGCATCTTTTGAAAATATTTGAAATTTTTTTAAAATTTTGAAGTTTTTGAAATTATTGAAAATTTTCAAAAATTTTGGAAATTTTGAAATATTTTTGAATTTCGACGATTTTTGAAAATTTTGAAGGCATTTTGAAAATTTTGAAGTTTTTGAAAAATTTGAAAATTTGAAGATATTTGAAAATTTCGACGATTTTTAAAAATTTTGAAGAATTTTTAAAAATATAAAAAATTTTGATATCTCTAACAAATTCTTAAATTTCCTTTAATTATTAAACTTATTGTACTGCTAGTTGGGAGCGGTGACCCTGCAGATGCAACCTAGAGGATGTCTGACATGAGTAGCCTCGAGCCTACCGGTGCTGCCAGGGGGAGTATTCGAAATCATTGAAATTTTTTGGAATTTACAAAATGTTAGGAAATTTTCAGAATTTTTGGAATTTAGACAAATTTTTTAAATTTTTTGAAAATTTGGAAGAATTTTTACGTTTTTGATATTTAAAAGAATTTTTAAAATATTGAAATTTTTGAAAATATTTGAAAATTTTCAATTATTTGAAAATTTTTGAAAATTTTTAATTTTTTTTGGAATTTGGACGATTTTTGAAAATTTTTGAAATTTTTGAAAATTATTGAAAATTTTGCATTTTTTGAAAATTTTTGAAATTTTGAAAATTTGGAAGTTTCTGAAAACTTTTGAAAATTTTGAAAGTTTAAGGAAATTTTGAAATTTTTTGGAATTTCTACGATTTTTGAAAATTTTGACAAGTTTTTTAAAATTTAAAATATTTTGATAACTCTAACAAATTCTTCAATTTCCTTTAATTATTGAACTTATTGTACTGCTAGTTTGGAGCGGCGTGCCTGCAAATGCAACCTAGATGGTGCCTGGTGGTTGACAGATGTGTAGCCTGGAGCCTATCGGTGCTGCCAAAGGGAGTACAAGAAATAATTGAAATATTTGAGAAATTTAGAAAAAGTTAGGAAATTTGCAGAATTTTTGGAATTTCGACAAAATTTTTAGTTTTTTTTTTTGAAAATTTGGAAGGATTTTTAACGCTTTTGAAAATTTTGAAATTTTTGAAAACTTTTGAAAATTTTTCAAAATTTTGAAATTTTTTGGAATTTGCACACCTGAAAATTTTTGAAAATTGTTCAAAATTTGAAATTTTAGAAATATTTTGAAAATATTGCAATTTTTAGGAATTTGGACAATTTTTTTTTAATTTTTCAAATTTTTGAAAATTTTTGAAAATTTTGCAATTTTTGAAAATTTTTGCATTTTTTGAAAATTTTTGAAATTTGTGAAAATTTTGAAATTTTTTGGAATTTCGACGATTTTTTTAATTTTTGGCAAGTTTTTTAAAATTTAAAATATTCTGATAACTCTAACAAATTCTTAAATTTCCTTTAATTATTGAACTTTTTGTACTGCTAGTTTGGAGCGGCGTGCCTGCAGATGCAACCTAGAGGATGCCGTGGTTGACATGTGTAGCCTGGAGCCTATCGGTGATGCCAGGGAGAGTATAGGAAATAATTGAAATTTTTGAGGAATTTAGAAAAAGTTACAAAATTTGCAGAAATTTTGGAATTTTGACAAAATTTTTAATTTTTTTGAAAATTTGGAAGAATTTTTAACGTTCTCGAAGTTTTTGAAAATTTTTGAAAAATTTTGATAGTTTTACGAATTTCGTCGAATTTTGAAAATTGTTGAAATTTTTGGAAATTTTGGATTTTTTTCAAAATTTATAAATGTTTGAAAATTTTGAAGTTTTTGAAAATTTTTCAAATTTTGAAAATTTTTGAAAATTTTGCATCTTTTGAAAATATTTGAAATTTTTTTAAAATTTTGAAGTTTTTGAAAATTATTGAAAATTTTCAAAATTTTTGGAAATTTTGAAATATTTTTGAATTTCAACGATTTCTCAAAATTTTGAAGGCATTTTGAAAATTTTGAAGTTTTTGAAAAATTTTGAAAATTTTGAAGATATTTGAAAATTTCGACGATTTTTAAAAATTTTGAAGAATTTTTAAAAATATAAAAAATTTTGATATCTCTAACATTTTCTTAAATTTCCTTTAATTATTAAACTTATTGTACTGCTAGTTGAGAGCGGTGACCATGCAGATGCAACCTAGAGGATGTCTGACATGAGTAGCCTCGAGCCTACCGGTGCTGCCAGGGGGAGTATTCGATATCATTGAAATTGTTTGGAATTTACAAAATGTTAGGAAATTTTCAGAATTTTTGGAATTTCGATAAATTTTTTAAATTTTTTGAAAATTTGGAAGAATTTTTACGTTTTTGATATTTAAAAAAATTTTATAAAATATTGAAATTTTTGAAAAGATTTGAAAATTTTCAATTATTTGAAAATTTTTGAAAATTTTTAATTTTTTTTGGAATTTGGACGATTTTTGAAAATTTTTGAAATTTTTGAAAATTATTGAAAATTTTGCATTTTTTGAAAATTTTTGAAATTTTGAAAATTTGGAAGTTTCTGAAAACTTTTGAAAATTTTGAAAGTTTAAGGAAATTTTGAAATTTTTTGGAATTTCGACGATTTTTGAAAATTTTGACAAGTTTTTAAAATTTAAAATATTTTGATAACTCTAACAAATTCTTCAATTTCCTTTAATTATTGAACTTATTGTACTGCTAGTTTGGAGCGGCGTGCCTGCAAATGCAAACTAGATGGTGCCGTGGTTGACAGATGTGTAGCCTGGAGCCTATCGGTGCTGCCAAAGGGAGTACAAGAAATAATTGAAATATTTGAGAAATTTAGAAAAAGTTAGGAAATTTGCAGAATTTTTGGAATTTCGACAAAATTTTTAGTTTTTTTTTTTTAAATTTGGAAGGATTTTTAACGCTTTTGAAAATTTTGAAATTTTTGAAAACTTTTGAAAATTTTTCAAATTTTGAAATTTTTTGGAATTTGGACACCTGAAAATTTTTGAAAATTGTTCAAAAATTTGAAATTTTAGAAATATTTTGAAAATATTGCAATTTTTATTAATTTGGACAATTTTTTTTAACTTTTCAAATTTTTGAAAATTTTTGAAAATTTTGCAATTTTTGAAAATTTTTGCATTTTTTGAAAATTTTTGAAATTTGTGAAAATTTTGAAAATTTTTGAAAATTTTGAAATTTTTTGGAATTTCGACGATTTTTTAAATTTTTGGCAAGTTTTTTAAAATTTAAAATATTCTGATAACTCTAACAAATTCTTAAATTTCCTTTAATTATTGAACTTTTTGTACTGCTAGTTTGGAGCGGCGTGCCTGCAGATGCAACCTAGAGGATGCCGTGGTTGACATGTGTAGCCTGGAGCCTATCGGTGATGCCAGGGAGAGTATAGGAAATAATTGAAATTTTTGAGGAATTTAGAAAAAATTACAAAATTTGCAGAAATTTTGGAATTTTGACAAAATTTTTAATTTTTTTGAAAATTTGGAAGAATTTTTAACGTTCTCGAAGTTTTTGAAAATTTTTGAAAAATTTTGATAGTTTTACGAATTTCGTCGAATTTTGAAAATTGTTGAAATTTTTGGAAATTTTGGATTTTTTTCAAAATTTATAAATGTTTTGAAAATTTTGAAGTTTTTGAAAATTTTTCAAAATTTTGAAAATTTTTGAAAATTTTGCATCTTTTGAAAATATTTGAAATTTTTTTAAAATTTTGAAGTTTTTGAAAATTATTGAAAATTTTCAAAAATTTTGGAAATTTTGAAATATTTTTGAATTTCGACGATTTTTGAAAATTTTGAAGGCATTTTGAAAATTTTGAAGTTTTTGAAAAATTTTGAAAATTTTGAAGATATTTGAAAATTTCGACGATTTTTAGAAATTTTGAAGAATTTTTAAAAATATAAAAAATTTTGATATCTCTAACAAATTCTTAAATTTCCTTTAATTATTTAACTTATTGTACTGCTAGTTGGGAGCGGTGACCCTGCAGATGCAACCTAGAGGATGTCTGACATGAGTAGCCTCGAGCCTACCGGTGCTGCCAGGGGGAGTATTCGAAATCATTGAAATTTTTTGGAATTTACAAAATGTTAGGAAATTTTCAGAATTTTTGGAATTTCGACAAATTTTTTAAATTTTTTGAAAATTTGGAAGAATTTTTACGTTTTTGATATTTAAAAGAATTTTTAAAATATTGAAATTTTTTAAAATATTTGAAAATTTTCAATTATTTGAAAATTTTTGAAAATTTTTAATTTTTTTTGGAATTTGGACGATTTTTGAAAATTTTTGAAATTTTTGAAAATTATTGAAAATTTTGCATTTTTTGAAAATTTTTGAAATTTTTGAAAATTTGGAAGTTTCTGAAAACTTTTGAAAATTTTGAAAGTTTATGGAAATTTTGAAATTTTTTGGAATTTCGACGATTTTGAAAATTTTGACAAGTTTTTTAAAATTTAAAATATTTTGATAACTCTAACAAATTCTTCAATTTCCTTTAATTATTGAACTTATTGTACTGCTAGTTTGGAGCGGCGTGCCTGCAAATGCAACCTAGATGGTGCCGTGGTTGACAGATGTGTAGCCTGGAGCCTATCGGTGCTGCCAGAGGGAGTACAAGAAATAATTGAAATATTTGAGAAATTTAGAAAAAAAGTTAGGAAATTTGCAGAATTTTTGGAATTTCGACAAAATTTTTAGTTTTTTTTTGAAAATTTGGAAGGATTTTTAACGCTTTTGAAATTTTGAAATTTTTGAAAACTTTTGAAAATTTTTCAAAATTTTGAAATTTTTTGGAATTTGGACACCTGAAAATTTTTGAAAATTGTTCAAAAATTTGAAATTTTAGAAATATTTTGAAAATATTGCAATTTTTTGGAATTTGGACAATTTTTTTTTTAATTTTTCAAATTTTTGAAAATTTTGCGTTTTTTGAAAATTTTTGCATTTTTTGAAATTTTTGAAAGTTGTGAAAATTTTGAAGTTTTTGAAAACTTTTGAAAATTTTGAAGATTTTTGAAAATTTTGAAATTTTTTTTAATTTCGACGATTTTTTAAATTTTTGGCAAGTTTTTTAAAATTTAAAATATTCTGATAACTCTAACAAATTCTTAAATTTCCTTTAATTATTGAACTTTCTGTACTGCTAGTTTGTGAGCGGCGTGCCTGCAGATGCAACCTAGAGGATGCCGTGGTTGACATGTGTAGCCTGGAGCCTATCGGTGATGCCAGGGAGAGTATAGGAAATAATTGAAATTTTTGAGGAATTTAGAAAAAGTTACGAAATTTGCAGAAATTTTGGAATTTTGACAAAATTGTTAATTTTTTTGAAAATTTGGAAGAATTTTTAACGTTCTCGAAGTTTTTGAAAATTTTTGAAAAATTTTGATAGTTTTACGAATTTCGTCGAATTTTGAAAATTGTTGAAATTTTTGGAAATTTTGGATTTTTTTCAAAATTTATTTTTGAAAATTTTGAAGTTTTTGAAAATTTTTCAAAATTTTGAAAATTTTTGAAAATTTTGCATCTTTTGAAAATATTTGAAATTTTTTTAAAATTTTGAAGTTTTTGAAAATTATTGAAAATTTTCAAAATTTTTGGAAATTTTGAAATATTTTTGAATTTCGACGATTTTTGAAAATTCTGAAGGCATTTTGAAAATTTTGAAGTTTTTGAAAAATTTT